>NC_079227.1:8781254-8859237 GCF_029633865.1 Lampris incognitus
TTCCATACTTGCGGTTTAGGGGATCAGTGGAGGACGAAGTTGGTCTCGGTGCGTACAGACGGAGCAGCAGTCAACGCTGGAGTTTACAACGGGGTCGTTCCCAAATTGCGTCAGACGGTGGCGATCGGGGATTGCCCACACCCTTGGGAACTGCACAAAGTCGGCTGATCGCGCGGTACCTACTGCGAGACATTTAATCGCTCCGCCGTGAAGTTGCTGAGCTTTTATTTACAGAGAGGGGGGCGCATAAATAACAAAACAACTAAAGAAGATATGGGATGAGAATGGCATTGCCTTTGTGAACGTAGGAACATTTCACAACATCAGATGGTCTGCATGGAGGCAAGAGACTCAGTTGAAAATATGGAGGCTATTAGCTGCCACTCAAGTTCAAGTGGCTACAAGTGATGACAGTGATCTACAACATATCTGCACAGAGTGTTTTCAGTGTTTCCTAGGCAGCGTGCCTGCCACTGGAAACATCTTGCAGTTCCCCTCCTTCTGGTCCCAGCAAGATGAAGTGACTAGTGGTGAAGGCAAAGATGAGCTCATGGTAGCTGCTGGACAGCTGACACTATTGCTTGACAATGAGGGCAAGTACAGGAAGGAGACTGTTTCAAATGCTGCTGCTGACAGGGACAAGGCGGATGTACTGAGAGGTCTCATTCATGAGTTTGAAAGCAGATATGAGTCCCCGAAGTCACGTGGTCAATTTTCAATTTTCGATCCTTCAACTTGGCCTCAAGAAATGCAAGACCTCCACAGTTTGTGGCAACACAACACTTACTAACATCCTCCAGAAATATGAGGCCAGCTTGTCTGTTGACAGAGACTCCACTGTAAGAGCATGGATGTGCTTAAAGCCAGCAGCAAAACGTTTGGCAGCCTCCTCTGTGTATGACTTGGTCAACACAGTGAAGACAAGTAATCCAGATAGTTACTCCAACATTCATAAAGTCCTTCTGTTGTGTCTTACTCTGCCCTTGAGCAGTGCTGCATGTGAGAGGGGATTTTCCCATCTCGGTATAATACAAAGCAGGATCCCGCCTGTCAGACTCCGGCCTCTCATCCCTGATGCTCATCCGCTGTGACCCGAAGTCAGCTGTTGCCTTACGGATGCAAACAGTTAATGGCAGACTCAACCAAGGAGAAAGAGGCAGGCCTCCGTCTTCATCTGCCATGTGTGAAAGAGAGGAAGACGGCGAGGAGAGCAGTCAGGAGGGTAGTGATGACGACAGCTCGTACCAAGCAACATCTCCAGGCGCCCCCTTGAGAACCAGACCAAAAAAGTCACGTGCACCCCTGGTTATTACCGTCTAGGAGGGGTCACGTGCTAAGACAAAGGCATCGACAAGAGAAGAGATGTGGTCCTTAACGCCTGGCACACTGACAGAGACTGTGTCAAGTTCAACAACCCCGCGAACCAACTCGGCTTGAAATGTATGCGCTCACCATTTTGTTTTGTTTCAAGTAAATATCGACAAATTGTTTTTGGGTGGCAAATCTCTAGACGTGAAGCACCTCATGAACCTGAACTCTCTCGGATGCTCCCCCTAAAACCGACGTTTAGTCCCACATTTAGCTGTGCCATCTGTGTAGATGTGTGTGGGGGGGGGGTGCAACCCCTCCATAGATGTTCGTGCGTGAGTGCATCTAGATAATATATGCTGTTGCAAAATGTTTGAGGTTTTTTTTGTTGTTGTCGTTATTAACTTGCTGTGGATCAATAAAAAAAAAAAACTAAATGGCACAATTTTCTGATTAATCACGATTAATCGCTTTTTTTCTTTGTAAGACTGGAGCTTGTAATGATGCATATTTAAATGTAAAATCACAGAATTAATCAAGAATCAACGCAAAGGAAGTTATATTTAAACTCTACTAGTATTGTTTGATGGCATCCTTTTGGTAACTGGACACGTACTGAGAGAAATGATTACAAAACCCGGGCCCGTATGTTCAAGTGCCGGTTGAATTTCAATAAGGTCCATGCAAATATGAGAGAAAGAACGAGGAAAGAGTCTTCTGAGCATTCAGAAAGTTGACTCGTCGGTTCGAATCCCCGTGCTACCTCCGGTTTGGTCGGGGCGCCCCTACAGACACAATTGGCCGTGTCTGCGGGTGGGAGGCCGGATGTGGGTGTGTGTCCTGGTCACTGCACTAGCGCCTCCTCTGGTCGGTCGGGGCGCCGGTTCGGGGGGCGGGGGAGCTGGGGGGAATAGCGTGATCCTCCCACGCGCTACGTCCCCCCGGTGAAACTCCTCACTGTCAGGTGAAAAGAAGCGGCTGGTGACTCCACACATATCGGAGGAGGAGGCATGTGGTAGTCTGCAGCCCTCCCCGGATCGGCAGAGGGGGGTGGAGCAGCGACCGGAACGGTTGGGAAGAGTGGGGTAATTGGCCGGTTACATTTGGGAGGAAAAAAATCCAAAAAGAACAAACGAATGTTGACTCTTTCTCACTCCATAGAAAGAGTTCGGATTAGTCCTCCGGTTCCTGAGAGACACCACTCTGTCTACATTATCAGGGGACGAAGCAGCTCTTCCTTCGGATGCTGCTGCCTGAGAGGAGTGAGGACGTCCTCTCACAAGACACTGTGGATGTAGGGGTCGACAGGCGTGCCAGCCTGGCATGTGCTCCTTCTCTTTGACCACCACTGTAGTGGACACCCCTCCGGGTCCATTTTGGGCTCCGCTTCGTAGCGGTCCACACGTCGTTCTATGGACACTTCCTCTCTGTCTGTATCCGCATCAGAAGAACCCGTCAGGAAGACGGACATCCTCCTCTTCTCTGGCGGCTGTTTCTCTGTCGTCCCTGCAGATGGTTGCTGTGCGGGCCTCTCTCGCCTACCACCAGGTTCCTTACTGAAGCCCACACCTCTCCCCTTTCCCCTTTGGGAGGACGGTTAAGGTCCGTAGACCTGGGGTCAAGTGCAGCGGCCATCTTCAGCCATGTGAGGTTGGCGCCGCCCCTCTGTTTAGCTGTGGTAAAGACTGCCTTGAACCTCAATCCGCAGACTGGATCACTGTCTGAGGGATCCATAACTCTGAACAAGTGGCACAAGGCTGGCAACAGCACTGGACAGGAGACATACTGCCCCCCCCCCCCTCCAACAGTTCAGCCAGACATCTGCAGTGGAAAGTACAAGATGCTTTAAACATGTCAGTAAATTATTAATAACGCAGAGAAAGACGCTCGCATCCTTCCTGTCCGTATGCTACTCATGCATGCACACACGCAGAAGATACAGAGAGAGAGAGGGGGGGGGGGGGAGAACACACATGTACAGGGAGAGAGAGAGAGGGAGAACACACATGTACAGAGGGAGAGAGAGAGAGAGAGAGAGAGAGAGAGAGAGAGAGAGAGAGAGAGAGAGAGAGAGAGAGAGGGGGGGGGGGGGGGGAGAACACACATGTACAGGGAGAGAGAGAGAGGGAGAACACACATGTACAGAGGGAGAGAGAGAGAGAGAGAGGGAGAACACAAATACAGGGGGAGAGAGAGAGAGAGAGAGAGAGAGAGCGGGAGAACACAAATACAGGGGGAGAGAGAGAGGGAGAACACACATGTACAGGGAGAGAGAGAGAACACAAATACAGGGAGAGAGAGAGAGGGAGAACACATGTACAGGGAGAGAGAGAGAGGGAGAACACATGTACAGGGAGAGAGAGAGAGGGAGAACACACATGTACAGGGGGAGAGAGAAAGGGAGAACACATGTACAGGGAGAGAGAGAGAGGGAGAACACATGTACAGGGAGAGAGAGAGAGGGAGAACACAAATACAGGGGGAGAGAGAGAGGGAGAACACACATGTACAGGGAGAGAGAGAGAACACAAATACAGGGGGAGAGAGAGAGGGAGAACACACATGTACAGGGAGAGAGAGAGAACACAAATACAGGGGGAGAGAGAGAGGGAGAACACATGTACAGGGAGAGAGAGAACACAAATACAGGGGGAGAGAGAGAGGGAGAACACATGTACAGGGAGAGAGAGAACAAAAATACAGGGGGAGAGAGAGAGGGAGAACACATGTACAGGGAGAGAGAGAGAACACAAATACAGGGAGAGAGGGAGAACACAAATACAGGGGGAGAGAGAGAGGGAGAACACATGTACAGGGGGAGAGAGAGAGGGAGAACACATGTACAGGGAGAGAGAGAGAACACAAATACAGGGGGAGAGAGAGAGGGAGAACACGTACAGGGAGAGAGAGAGAACACAATTACAGGGGGAGAGAGAGAGGGAGAACACATGTACAGGGAGAGAGGGAGAACACAATTACAGGGGGAGAGAGAGAGGGAGAACACATGTACAGGGGGAGAGAGAGAACACAAATACAGGGGGGGAGAGAGAGGGAGAACACGTACAGGGAGAGAGAGCTAGAATATACACACAGGATGCAGGTGGAGAGAGAGAGCACAGCACACAAGACACGAGAGGGAGAACACACAGACACACACACAGACACACACACACACACACACACACAGCAAGTGTTGACTGTTTTCTGCTACTCTCTTGCTTTTATGAATTGTGCCTTTTTCCTTTTTCTTCTCGTTATTGTTATTATTTATTTATTTTGTTGGACACCCCCCCCCCTTTTCTCCCCAATTGTACCTGGCCAATCACCCTGCTCTTTGAGCTGTCCCGGTCGCTGCTCCACCCCCTCTGCCAATCCGGGGAGGGCTGCAGACTACCACATGCCTCCTCCGGTACATGTGGAGTCGCCAGCCGCTTCTTTTCACCTGACAGTGAGGAGTTTCACCAGGGGGGACGTAGCGCGTGGAAGGACCACGCTATTCCCTCCAGCCCCCCCCCCCCCCCGAACAGGTGCCCCGACCAGCCAGAGGAGGCGTTAGTGCAGCGACCAGGACACACTCCCACATCCGGCTTCCCACCCGCAGACACGGCCAATTGTGTCTGTAGGGACACCTGATCAAGCCGGAGGTAACACGGGGATTCGAACCGGCGATCCCCATGTTGGTAGACAACAGAACAGACCATCACGCCAGTCAGACACCCCAATTTTGAGATATCTCAGTAAACTTGTCTTTATTTACATAATTCACATGCCAGACTGGCCAGTTGTGTCTGTAGGGACGCCCGACCAAGCCGGAGGTAACACGGGGATTCAATCTGGTGATTCCCATGTTGGTAGGCAATGTTTCTTTTCATCATTACTTGACACTGGCAATATTGACGGTCTTGACTGTCTGGACTAGCTTACCTGCAAGGTTCATTCAAGTAGTTCCTCCAGCTTTGGCAGTTTGGCAAGCTCCTGTGCAGTCAACATGACGGCGTTGCTGTTTTGCAGACCCAGGGTCTTGGTTAGTGGAGGGTTTTTTTTGCTGGATTTGCTCAAAAATTTCATGTGAAGGATACGATGTGAATAATTTGTAGCATTAGCTGCTCAACTCAGAATGTGCAGTCCGTACCCGGTCTACCTACAAACCTAGGACAAAGACCGCATATCGTTCTGTTCACAACAGAGTCGCGCACAACAGTTGTGCTTTTGCATCTGTGACACTATGTGTCCTTGTTCTTCTCCCGGGAGTTCAATGTGGTTTAAAGTGATCATCTGAAACGTCTTTCGGAGTGATCCAGAATGAACGAGGGCCTTTTGGAGATGCATGGCCCCTCCTTTCCCCGTGGAAGGACATCTGGCGTGACGAACTTGGCAAGCGGGCTAATGAACTTGTGAACTGGGGGTCTTATAACCGCCCCGCCCAAAGCTGGTGTTTGAGCGGAACTCCTCGTGACGTGCCTCACCTTCACTTAGCCCAACGGACACTTGACTGGAGTCCCCCGGGGCCGTCGGGAGGAAAGGGGTCAGTGTTTACTGACTCTGTTTGCTCGTCACTCTGCGCAGCTCCGGCAGGTTCGCCCCTCTCGCGCTCCACCCCAAAAATGGCTCGCGAGCCAAACAGCCGTGCTTATGGCTCTGGGTGTTGATGTTTATTCTACAAGGGGGCCTCCGCCTCCCTCCCATCCGAAGCAATGCAGATACCGTTTTGGAGATGGGGGCAAAATATTTTCCCAAGCAGCCCGACTCAGGGCAAAATAAACACTTTGGTTTGGGGTACACGCGGCGCTGAAAGAAACCCATGTCAGTCCTGGAAAGTGACCCTAGGGAAAGGGGGACGTTTCCGTCGGTGGACGGTGTTGGGTTAAAGATAGGGGGAGAAAAAGAGAAGGTAATGTATTAGTACAGATTAAGACAGATTTATAATGTCCACTTTCTGTAGCTTGCCAACGCAAGAAACGGTATACAACTTTGACAGAATTCGTATCGGGCTTAAGTAGGCACCTTCTCCCACCTGTGGTTACTTTACAGTTTGGTGCACAACAGATCCAGGGATGGGCAACATGGTCCAGAAAGGTCCGGTGTGGATGCAGGTCTTTGTTCCAACCAAGCAGTTACACAGCTGAGTCTACAAATCCAGGTCTATTGGTCGACTAATGGAATCAGGTGTGTAACTGCTTGGTTGGAACAAAGACCTGCACCCACACCGGACCTTTCTGGACCATGTTGCCCAATCCCTGCTAGATAATAAGCAGGTATGACCTGTATGCTGAATAAGGAGAGTGGTCTTTGACTACGTGCCTTGCTGGTGTCAATATAAGTCCAGTCAAACTTTCTGATACGAGAGAGCGGAGACGTCGAAACCGAGATTGCCAGAGAACATCTTCCGATATGAATCGATTGTGGCTGTTCCAATGTCTAGATGGAAAAGTGTACTTTTTCTAATTTTGTTTCAGAATGCCGGACACGGTCACAAATATGTGGGATGTGGAACAAAGCATCAAAATACTTGCTTTTTTTTAAAATTTTATTTTTTAGGTTGACTGGGGGAAAACTGAATGGAATAGGGGCGACTTGAACAGAAGTCGAGGCACAGAGCCGATGTGTGAGGGAGAGAGGCTGGAAACTGAAGGGGGGTGGGTTACTAGCCGGGAGGTCATAAAGCAAACACCTCAGGGGTTGGGGTCGCAGGTTCGTGGGCATTAATCACAGCTGTCCAGCTAATGGCGACAGCGGCACTCTGGGGCAGGTTTGATCAGCAGAATTACATGTGACTCTTTTCCCGGTGAAGTTGTCTCCCGCAATAACGGCCATGACACGGCCACTGCCGCACAAGCGGTCTGTCTGTCTGTCTGTCTGTCTGTCTGTCTGTCTGTCTGTCTGTCTCTCTCTCTCTCTCTCTCTCTCTCAAACACACACACACACACACACTATCAAGCATATGTTTAATGAGGTGGATCCTTGCTGAAAATAGGGTAAAGTATGTCAACATGCAGGACGACCATGGTCGTCATTGCTTTATCTCTGTAAATGTAACATTTACGGTACACAAAACTTATTATCTACTATTTTAGTGAACATTTCTATCATGCACGTGTAGAGGAGGATTTCAGTTTCAGAGTTTGTGATCTGGCTCATCTCCGGTACGCCGACGTCTACAGTCAGCATGTACAGTGCATACACATTATGAACACACAGTGTATTTACATATTCTAAAGTCGGATGAGCTCCATCTTGTATTTCAATTTGATGACAAACTCTTAGGTGTGAATGTGTGTGTGTGTCAGCCCTGTGATGGCCTGGGGCCTGTCCAGGGTGTCTCCTCGCCTGCTGCCCAATGGCTGCTGGGATAGGCTCCAGCATCCCCGCGACCCTGAGAGCAGGATAAGCGGTTTGGATAATGGATGGATGGATGGATGGATGGATGGATGGATCTTTCTTGATTGCTCTCTTTTGACATGACTTTGCCAAGGTCTGTAAAACTAGTCAGGCTTCGGAGAGCAATAGAGACTTATCTTGTCTGTTCAAATTGTCTCTTTCTGGATGCTCCCCCGAAATGGATTGTCCTCCTGAAATGACATTTTCTCCTTCTGTTGGCCAGGAATAACAGCAGCTCTCACACTGCACAGCGTCCGTGACCTCCATCTGATGTCTCCCTGGAGTCCCATTCCCTCTTTTCCTACTCTCCTCACCCCCCACTTTTCTCCTCCCCTCCTCTGTCATCTGCACCTTTCTTCCAGCACATCCTTTCTCATCTTTTTCATGCCTTTTTTTCTCCTATTCCCCCCATTCCCCTATCCTCACGGCAAGCATGCAGCTTGTGAACCCGACATAACTTGTCCGTTTGCCTCAACTTGCAATGCACCTCATGAACCTGACTCGGTCTGAATACTCGGCTACGTACAGTGTACTTCCAGCACTGTATACTAAAGGTACTACATACTGTTTAGTATGTTATAATCTATTAATACACATTTAACATGCAGAATAATTCTATTGTACAATCCTCAGTCGACCAGCAAAGTAGGTATGACTCACGCAAACTATATCTCCATGGAAACCGCGCAAAGTCGCCATTTTTGGTGTTGTCATGGATGAAGTGATACATAGTGTTGTTCATATACATCCAAAAACAAGTCTTGTATAACAAATATACATTTGAAAGGTGACTTCTTAGTTGAGAAACTTTGCCTAGCCGGGAACTGCCCTCTTTATCTCCATGGTAACCACGCGAAGTTGCCATTTTCCTCCGCAACAGTGTCCAGTCAATTCATATTAGATTTATGGTGAAAATAGTATAAATCTTGACATTTTTAATACTCACTAGATTTTGCCAAACTACAATTGTTTGAATCTCGCATACTAGAAGTGGTACTGTAGTACATACTACTGTACGTACTACAGTACACACTACTGTAGTACATACTACAGCCGTAGTATGGGTGTCTGGACACAACCTTAGTCTCATGCTTTAGCTGTATCATCTGCATAGAATAACTGGGGTTTGGGGGGTGGGGGGTTGTGACCCCTTCAAAAATGTTTGTGAGTGAGTACATCTCCAAATATTGTGTTTCTTTTACTTTTTATATGCCATCTCTTTTTGACCTCCTGCGGCTTAGCTGGCTGGCTGTGTAACCCCAACTGCTTACATATCCTCTTCAAGGACACTGTAGGTATGGGTTTGGTACCTTGGTCTGGGGTACTGCAGAATGTACTTTGGTATGGGAAGATTTAACACGGGGTGTCCAAATGCTGCAAAATCTCATTATACACGAGATCATTTGACCGCCGACGTCCCTGTCTCCTGGTTCACTACAGTTTACTATAATTCTTCACCTCTTCACTTTTTCCTTGTCACTGCCAGCAAGGCATTTTTGTCAATGCCCTCCTCAGAGCTTGGAGCTTGTTGAATAATATTTCTAACCCCCCCCCCCTTCTTGTCCGTCTCGCCCCTCCTGTAATTTTAATAATTTAAATCCAAGAACAATTGTCCACCAAAACAAGAAGTAGGAGAGAAGACGATAGAAAAATAAATTCCTGGTGGAAAGATAACATACCTTGCAGACTTGGAGGTGGGGAGAAGAGCAGCAAAGGTTTGTAATGGCAGAAATTAATCATTCTGTGCTTGTTCGTGTCAGCGAGCGCTTTAAACTGCAGTCTTCTTGTATTAAGTCTGAAGAATGTCCACATTTGTCCGACTCTGTTTCTCACCAAGGGATAATTGAGAGTGAATGGGTGGTATTGGGTTGCAGGTACAGTATTATGGCTAGTTTAACAAGGAAAAATAAAGTTATTATATGAAAATACATTGCTCAGTATGCTGTAAGTGATGACAAATGTCTGGGGCAAAAGACAAAATAGTTTGTCGGTTACTTACGAGGATCTATTGAATTTAAAAACAAGAGTTAATCGAAAAATGGTCTCCATCTTTTACATGTGATTTTTTTTTTAACCTCAGGGCACTATGGGTCTTTATCGGTGCAATGGAGCTACTGTAGAGGTCATATTTTTATTGCCTGCCTGCTGAAATACTTAGATTGCATTACATTACAGTACATTGGCTCAATCGATGATACAAGTAATAGTCTGGTAACTAGTTGGCAGTTGGAAGGAGATTTTTGTTATATCACATTAAAGATACGACATTAAAGCTACAATCCCAAGATTTTTCATGCAAACATACATAAATTTAAAAAGATGTATATATAGCTAGATAGATAGATAGATAGAGATAGAAAAAGAAAGAGAGAAATTATATAAATGTGGGATTGATAGACAGCCAGAAGAGGAACATCCACGTTTTATTTTACATTTACTCTATCATTGTGCTTCATACAATGCCAGTTTCTTACATAACAAATCAAAGAAGAAGGATTCAGTGGGCTCATAGGAGTTGGTCTGGCAAAGGTGGTGGTCCTCCATCATGATTACGGAGCCGTGTCCGGCATCAAAGAGGCAGAGACTGGGGGGGGGGGGGCTATATTCTGCCATATCTGTATTCCAAGCAAACCATTCCTTTGACCACAATTTTCCTCAGGCTAGATCTGCCTAAAAGAGGAAAACTTTTGTTACAGACTATGACACAGTTTGCATCTTTGGGCTCGATGACCAAACTGTGTCCGTATACACACACTTATCTATGAGGCCAAGAACTCCAACGTGTGAATGAGTAACGGGACTCAAGGATGTGCCTCGTTTGTTTCAGATTGCTAACAAAAAAAAAACAGGACTCATGAATCTCGTATTTCAAATATCGCGTGGGTATAAATGTGATCTCCAATATCTGGAAATATGTCCGAAATCACTCACTACAGTTCGCCATTTTGTAGCGCTGTCCGAATGTATAGGAATTATACCCTACCTTGAAAGTGGACTCAACGTATCCCACAATGCACTGTGAAAAGTAGCGTACAACCGATCGATTGTCACTGTCACTAATGTCATCCGGTAATGACAGTGGCAGTCGCTAACCAAGCGATATATACCATCATGCATTGCGCTGAAAGACGAATGGCACACGGACAAGAGGAGGGAGAGTGCCATGAGCGAGAGCTGTCGTACAGATGTAAGCAATTTTCAGTTTAACTTGCGATGATAAGCTGAAGTTTGTTTTAACAGTTTATTAGCCGTGTAATAAATTGTGAACGTATTACGCCATTACGGCACAGATCACGGCCTGCGACCCAGCTCGCTAACCATAGCTAGCTAGCTAGCTGGCTAGGCCTCTTTTGTACAGTAATTGCCATTGGCAGCACCGCAAAGTTAAAACTAGGTAGGCTTTTTTAAAATTTGTAAATGAAATTAAATTGGGAGTGTCACGTAAGCGCTTGAGAAAGTATCGGTTGTCAGTTTATTTTGATCTCTTCAGGGACTGACGACGATGTGTCAAAATTTATTCGCCTGAGGAAAGAGAGGGGAAAATATTGCAACGAATTTGGGGGCATTACAATATAATATCTACAATATAATATTATATTATATACAGTATAATATCTGTTTATCACAAAAATGCAGATTCTGTGACCTGCAGTGTTGGAAGAAGTACTCAGATCCTTTTCTTTTTCTCTATTTCTGATTTTTCCCTTTTTCCTCCCAATTTAGTGGCCACCGCTTCCCTATTCCAATTCAAACACCCACCCTCGTACTGCATGCGTTCACCAACTGCATGTCTCCGGCCGGCAGTCTCGAAGGAGACGCCTCGCCACTTTCGAGACAAGGTGAATCCAGGCCGAACCACTGCTTTTTCCCCACACACACAGAGACGCAGTCATGTGACGAACACAAGCCGACTCTGCCGCCCTCCCGAAGACAGCGTTGCCGATTATTGCTGCTTCATCGAGTCCGGCCATAGCCAGATCTGACGAGACCGGGGCGCGAACCCCGGTCCCCAGTGGGCAACTGCATCGACACAAAGCCGATGCTCAGACCGCTACACCACCGCGGACCCAAGTACTCGGATCCTTTAGGTATGTAAAAGTATCAATACCACAACGTAAAAATACTCCATTACAAGTAAAAATCCTACTTGAGTAAAACTATAGAAATATTACCAGCTAAATTGACTTAAATTACTACAGTAAAAGTACTAATTTTGCAGAAAACCAGGCTGTGACTAATATATTAAAATGCTGCTTATGCATTGACTCATCAGTATTAACGATGCACGTTGTTAAATTCATGTAATATATCAGATACTTTTACTTAAGTAAAATGTAATATTATTATTACTATTTATTATGGATGGTGCACCTGATGTTGCTCTGGCACGTTTTAATTTTGCGACAGCAATGACGTAATTAACGGCACAGAGACAATGACCTGAGTAGTGTCCGAAAGTGTTTTTTTTCTTTCTTTAATTTTGCTGATGAGCTCACTATATAGTAGTCCTCTACATAGAACTCCCTATAGGGAGTAGTGAATGAGTGAGTGATTTCGGACACAGCCACGGCTTTTTCCCCCTCAATTTTATTTATTTATTTTTTTAGTAATTGTATTAGTTCAAATGTATCACTATTTCACTGAACTCAGATTAGAGTTCATTCAGTCAACATGAGCAAGAGGAGATGAGATATCCTGCACTTTTTTTTGCTTAAAAAAAGTAAGTTGAAACTTATAAGAATTAGGACTTAGAGATTATAATGCAGCCTATATTTTCTGTGGTTGTCATGCAGCTTTAACACTAGAACGACCGGGATTTCACTCCTACCTAAAACGACTATGGGCAGTCAAAATGACCGCCGGTTTTTAAACTCTATATTCTGTCAAGCTAAATACCCAGTTGAGATATTAATGCATTGCATATGTTAGTATGTCTGTTAGGAAATGTCTGTTAGGAAATGACTGACACCAAAATTAACATTTTAACAACTATAATCTACTACTGCTTTTGGCTGCTCCCGTCAGGGGTCGCCTCAGCGGATCATCTATTTCCATCTCTTCCTGCATCTTCCTGTGTCCCACCAGCCACCTGCATGTCCTCCCTCACCACATCCATACTCCTCCTCTTTGGCCGTCCTCTTTTCCTCTTCCCTGGCAGCTCCATATTCACCATCCTTCTCCCAACATACCCAGCATCTCTCCTCCACACATGTCCAAACCATCTCAATCTCGCCTCTCTTGCTTTGTCTCCAAACCGTCCAGCCTGAGCTGTCCCTCTAATATACTCATTCTTAATCCTGTCCTTCTTCATCACTCCCAATGAAAATCTGAGCATCTTCAACTCTGTCACCTCCAGCTCCGCCTCCTGTCTTTTCATCAGTGCCATTTTTATATTTTAACAACTACATTATTTTTAAACAACTTAAACTTCAGAGAGGCATGGTTGAACTTGAATAGCAAAATTGAAGAAGTGAAAATATTACCTGAAAAACTAAACGGAAAACACATATTGCTAATCTAACAAACATAACAAGGCCTATAAAATGAAACGTAAAAAAAAAACTGAAAATAAATATTGAAACAGTCCCAAACAACGATGGGAACTTAAAAACTACTAGAACGACCATGGGCGGTCATTTTGACCACCACGGTTTTTAAACTCTATATTCTACCAAGATAAATACCCAACTGAGATATTAATGCATTACATATGTCAGTATGTCTGTTGAGAAACTGACACCAAAGTTAAAATTTTAACAACTTTCAATACTATTTTTCAAACAATTTAAAATTGCCGCCGTCCAACGCCTGTAAATACTGCAACGCCTCGGTGGTAGTCATGGTGCGTCTGTAATGGTGTCTGTAACCAGGCATGTTGATAATCAAAAATCAAATTTAGACTATTTCTCTGACCTGGAGAACGCTAGTTTTTTTTTTCTGGACAGAACAATGAAGGAAATGATGCGACCAACACACGTCATAAATAGTGACATGACGCACATGACCACGCGCAAATTACAAGTTGTCATTTTGACTGCTCATGCTTGTTTTAGGTACGTAGATCCTATTATAACTTTTTTTTGTGTGTGTGCAATTGATCTAAAACTCATTTTAAGTGCAAATATATACAATTTTAGAAGAATTCAGGGAGCGGCAGGTCTGTATCTTTTTTTTTTTAACTTTATTAAACTTTAAAAATCCAAAACGGTCACAATGACTGTCTTGGTCATTCTGCTGAGCAGGATAGTGTGGGTGATGATGAGTTTTACGTTTATGTACTGTTGTATTAAGGAGGCAGAGGGAGGTCAGAATGACAGTCAGGAGGCAGGAGGGAGGTCAGAATGACAGTCAGGAGGCAGAGGGAGGTCAGAATGACAGTCAGGAGGCAGGAGGGAGGTCAGAATGACAGTCAGGAGGCAGGAAGCGATCAAGAGGACAGTGAGCAGGCAGGACCTACCAGCAAAGAGGTGAGTTGCAAAGGAGACTGCGCTTAGAGATGTATGCCATCATACCAGATATTTAGGCAAATAGTACTTTCAGAAACTGATGGGATACACAACAATCATACCCTGCTGTTCTCAACTAATATGCTAGGACTTTTAATGAAGTGTTGGCTACTGACAGTACAGAACGTTCTGGTACAGCCTTGTGGTCTGTGTTTGAGTGGAAATGATGGTCTATTGCTATTGTGTGTGTGTGTGTATGACTTGCTGGCAGCTGCTGACTTGTTCTAGAATACTTTGTTGGTGACCCCTGACGACAAAAGTTGTGTGATATGTGCCCCATAAGCTGGTGTAATGGGTTTGATTTGTCGTCATCTACAGATTTCAGACATCACGTTAAACAAGGTGCTGTAGGGATCGCAAGACTTCAGTTCGCTGAAGCACGTGCCTGCGCTGTACTCGATTCCCTGTACGTCCCGGAGGAAAAGTTGACCCTCCCGATTGTCGTCGTGTAATTCGCACTCTGTTGGACTGAATGTGAACTTGACTGGATTAAACACTAAAACAGGGAGCAACAAACGTGGTTAGCTCTAGTGTGAATGCAGTGTCAATACAGAAGTGTCCACTGAAAGGTAACAACTAATTGGGAGAACAATACTGAAGAGGTAATCAAACACTAATACCTAAGAACCCCCTACACACACACACACACACACACACATGCACCGAGTATATATGTATGGCCATTGACATCCACCAGGAAGAGCATGTGAAATCTTTGCTGTATTTAGATATAATTAGCAAGAAACGGTGCCCACGACCAGTGCTTAGACCAGCAGTCCCTCTTCATGTCTTTATACAACATAAATCCTGCCTTAATTGGGGCGGCGCGGTGGTTAGCGCTGTGGCCTCGCAGCAAGAAGGTCCTAGGTTCGAACCCCGGGGTTGTCTGACCTTGGAGGGTCATCCCAGGTCCTTTCTCTGTGGAGGTTGCATGTTCTCCCCGTGCCTGCGGTGGGTTTTCTCCGGGTGCTCCGGTTTCGCCCTCCATCAAAAAGACATGCATGTTAGGGTTAATACTCCTGTCTGTGTCCCTGACCGGGGCGTGGCAAGACGAGCTGGAGTTGGTCCCCAGGCGCTGCACGGCGGCTGCCCACTGCTCCTAGCTACACAGCTAGGATGGATTAAATGCAGAGGAAGAATTTCCCCACGGGGATCAATAAAGTAATAAAATAGAATAAAAAATAAAAACATAATTCTGCCAACTCGCCATTAAACACTACACATTAATTTTTAATTTTTTTGCTGATTGGATCTGCGGTGATAAGGTGAAAACTGACACACGCTTCCACAGTGACTCTATCGGTACAAGTGAAGTGCCCCCACCAACATTCATGTGGCGGGCTATTGCTTGCAGCTACATTCCTGCACAAACAAAAAAAAATATACTGATTTTTAATACATTTAGCCCCCCCCCTTTTTTTTTTTCTTTTTTTTTTTTATTGCTTTCTGCTAACAAGCCGAGCCCTTGGACGGTGGAGTGAAACATGTGGAAGTTAAAAAACACTGCATGATTAATGAACCCCGTGACATGTCTGAGTGAACTAAATGGAGTGTGCTTGTAAGTACTCCCCTGCCAGAGCCTTCACCCTCACACTTATTGTAATTATTATGGGGGGGAGAAAAAAAAAAGGGGGTGTGTAGGTTGTGGGGTGGGTGGGATGTGGTGGATGGTTGGGTGTGTGGGGGGGGGGTATAATAGGTTAATTACACGACAACCATCGGGTGTAGAAATGCAGGCCTTTCTAATTACCTTGCTCCATCATTCGACACATTTCTATTATTCTTCTCCTATTTTTCTACTCTCTGCTTTGACAGCGGGTCAGCGCCGTGGAGGAAAATAGGAGGATAATTGGGTTCATCCATCTCCCTCTCTCTGTCTCCCTCTCTTTCTTGCGCTCTCTCTCTCTTTCCCTTACCTCTCACACACGTTGCTCTACCGCTCTCCATCTATGTTGACCCTCTCACAGCTTTCATTCTTCTTTGCTTGCTCTACCTCTTTAACTTCACCTCTCTTTTCTGAGCCCCAGCTCTTCTTCTTCCTCTCTCTCTCTCTCTCTCCTTGCTTTACCTTACTTTTCCCGCTCATTTTTCTCCTCTCTCGCTTTTTTGTCTTCCTCTCGCTTTGTCTCGCTGTTTCGCCGATGCTTGTTGTCGCCTCCCTCTCACTCTGTCCTCCTCCATCGCACCGCCACCCAACCACCCTTCCTATGCAACGTACCCCCCCCTTGCCCACCCCCACCCCCCTCGCTCATCCCAGCAACAGGGGAGATCACAAGGGTTCCATTATGTGACATCAGACGCGTGGCCCCGGGATGCCCCTCGGGGGAGATTACCCAGGCTGCTCCTTGTAAGACACACACATGCATGTGTGCACATAGGCTCTAGTGTACCGGCCTCACAGACAAGAATTGGGAGGAGAAAAAAAAAGAAAAAGAAAAGAATCTTGTTGCGATGCAATCACAACGTTATTCCAGCCTTCCCTTGATCTTTTAATATCGCGCCATTAATGAGGCGTCCTCTCCCATTTCCCCACGCCGCTGACGACTGAGAGACAGGAAGGACAGAGCAGGGCGGGAGGAGAAGTCAGGAGCCGGGGCCGTGTTAGCCGCCGCTGTGATGTTTAGCAGGAGGGACAGGGGACTCGTATTTACAAGTGTTGGTGCAGAGATGGGCTTATGTCTGTCTGTGTGTGTGCGTCTGTGTGTGTGTGTGTGTGTGTGTGTGCATGCTCACATGGGTGTACACTACAGAACCAGCCAGTCCGCCGGCGCTGAGTAGCGCAGAAACCCACTCCTGTGCCCGGCTCAGCATAAGAAACACAATGAAAACATTCAGCTGTACTCCTCAAAATTGTTTTTGGCCGCAGAAACCCTGTAGTAGGAAACACAAGCCCACCTCTATACCACTTTGTGTCTACTGAAATGTATGGATCTTTTTTCCTGTCTGCGGCTGAAGTTCAGCGGCGTGCCAAATATTATTCAATCATAACGACGCTTACACTTGTTTTTTTCACACTTCAATTGCGACAATTTTGCGTCCCCTAATCACGATGGGGAAGCAGATTTAACTGCCGCACTTTCTTTTTTTTAAATTTTTTTTTACAACTGATATTTAATGTTTTGGGGAGGATTTCTGGCATGGCTAGCGGACGCCGTGGTGATGACGATGGAAAATGAAGCTGGACACAGTATATTTCAGTCTGCGAGGCCTTGTCGTGGGCAGTTCTGTGGTCAGCCCCTCGGTCCGTGCAAAGTAATGACTCGTTTGTCTTAGACGACCGCTAACCAGAGGAATCCACAGGAGTTCCAGTAAGTGGGGTTTTTAGATGCTGAAGAACAGAAAAGTGTTTAATTTCGCTTTTTACCCACCTGTCTGTCTGCTCAAGCTGTCTCGCTCGCTCTCTCTGACCCACCTGTCTTGCAGTTGCTCGGTACGTCCCTTTGCAAACCCTTCGGGGTTACTAGCTGTGTTACACGCCACAAGTTTAAAAGTGGTATTTCGCCTTCCCTCGAACATAATGACAGCTAAGTATTCGCTGGGATCCCTGAGCAGTACTGAAATAAAGTAAATGTCTCACACACGCCTCACCGGCCAGAGTACTGCGTTCAAAAACACTGGAGCCGGGTTGGCGGACTGTGACGCCCTGCACCCCAAAGGTCTGGGCTTTATTTTGCGGTCCCCGACAAATGAGACGGCGATCGCAGCGAACGCATATCGACCGAGGGCCTCTGAAACGGACGACGTCTGCGAACTTGTTGTATATCTTTCCATTTCAGTCGCCTTGTGTGCTTTTAAGTCGTTGCTCTTATTCACGTCGCTGAATAACAGATGGCAGGATGACAGTGGAATTAGACAGAGCACCTTCAAAAGCCAACAGAACCTGTAGGGTCACACTGTTCTGCATTTTCTTACTTTCCTCACACGATTTCACGAGTTTTGCAGACGTAACCTTTCGTGAGTTCCCATTTTTCAGTGGATGCTTTGTGAGTTAATGCGGTACTCTTGCACTTTCTGCAAAGAAAATTAGTTGGAAAAGGCATGCCCCCCCATCCCCCCCCCCCCAGTTGCACCTGGTCAATTACCCCACTCATTCAAGCCGTCCCCTCTCCCGATCCGGGGAGGGCTGCAGACTACCACATGCCTCCTCCCATACATGTGGAGTCGCCAGCCGCTTCTTTTCACCTGACAGTGAGGAGTTTCACCAGGGGGACGTAGTGCGTAGGAGGATCACGCTATTCCCCCCTCGCCCCCCACCCAACAGGCATCCCAAACGACCAGAGGAGGCGCTAGTGCAACGGCCAGGACACACACCCACATCCGGCTTCCCACCCGCAGACACGGGCAGTTGTGTCTGTAGGGGCGACCGACCAAGCCGGAGGTAACACGGGGTTTCGAACCAGCGATCCCTGTGTTGCCAGGCAACGGAATAGACCGCTGTGCTACCCAGATGCCCTGGAAAAAGGCATGTTTTGCTTTTTATTTTGGCTGTTAGAAGTTACGTGGAACGGTCCAACTTGTTGTAGATACACTAGCGTGTCTGTGTTGCAGTACGCTAATTAGATCCGCGACGGACGTGACACAACCACGTTTAAAGGAGGACGACTCCCAACGGTCACCGCTCACATCGTCGCTGTGATTTCTCCCTTTCTTCTCTCGCTGTTTCCTGTTCTTCCTGTTTGCCGATCAGCAATACCAGGCTAAGAGCAGGGTTTTTAGTGCCAGATTAGTCCAGCTGAAACTAAAACATCCCCTTCCCCCACCCCAGCCAGCTCCCACCTGGGGTCCTGTTCCCCGCTTGTCTGGCTGTCAGAGTGTGTGTGTGTGTGTGTGTGTGTGTGTGTGTGTGCGTGTGTGTCCGACAGTGTCTGTATCGTTGTTCCTGACGGCTATTCAGGATTACTAGGAGCCAATGAAAGCACCTCCCCCGCCCCGTCCTCCTCCTGCCCGTCTCACCCCCCCCACCCCCACCCCCACCCCCACCCCAGGACTAAGCTGTAGCCAAGGCCGGCCGTAGGCCTCGTTATTAAAAGCAATGGCCGGGACTCGGGCCCTGTCTGCACAAACATGGAGCGAGGCAGTGTGTGGGGGTATACGGGGGTGGGGGTGGGGGGTTACCGGCGTGCGGGTGGATGAGGTTTCAATAAACGTCAGCCAGCGTCGGCTCTGTTTGGACTGCAAATTATTGCTGGCTGATGCTCTATTATTTTACAACCAAAGATCGCTGTCGAGAGAAAGGTAGAAGGGGAGGAAAAGGGAGAGAAAGAGACGGGAGGGGGGGGGGGGGAGGGGAACAGAGGGAGAAAAAGAAACTCTGGAAGGGTGCCTAAGGGGAAAAAAAGGTTAGTGAATACTATAATAATCTTTAAAAATATTACTGGAGCGACCACAGCTTAAGCTAAGAATAGGCCAGGGAGAGCAAAGTGCCTGCGGGTGATTTCGCAGCAGATAGGGAAGGTGGAAATGTGGAGGAGAAGAGAAGCGGGGAGGCACGATACACGATGAGGAGGAGAGGGGAGAAAAATAAGAAAAGGAAAAAAAGACAGGAAAAGGAGTAGGAGAAAAGGAGGAGACGAGAAATGCATGCAAGTGGGTAATAAAATCGACACCTCCTTGCAAACATAACTTACGGCTACCTCATTACTTCAGCGGAAAAAAGGAGGGAGTACATCTGTGGCCATTGTTATGCTTTCATAAAACCCGCGCCTGTCCAGTAGTCCTGCAGTGACCCACACGGCCGAGGGAAAACAACACAAAGTCTTTGTTTTACGATTTGCTTGCCTGATGTGCCAAACATATTGTGTCGGGGGAGAGGCACGACACCGTTCCTCTGATCGTGTCGGTCGGGCGAGCTCGCGGTCGGCGGGGCTGTCTTGCCGACTAGTCTGGGTTCGAATCCTGCACTAACATTCTAGTCCAAGCATCGTTGAGCAAGAAAACAATCTCGTGCCTCCTGAAATGAACTCCGCTTGTAATTTTCGAGTCCAAAAATTCCTTTTTTGAGGCCAACGCTGCAAGTGCAGCAGAAGTTGCACATGCTGCAAGTGCATATTAAGTTTTGAGTCGAGTGACAAAATAAACTAAACATCATTATGGTATTTCATTTCTGTACAGTCAGCGTAAACCTTTTCGTACTTTCGCCCTCCTGAGCAGAATCCAGCTAAGCGCTGTAAACTGCTGCACCTTTCCTGTGTAACACAATTTAAAGTTTCTGCAGAACTTGGATCCTCAAGCCAGGTTGCTGACAGAGAGTTGAGGTATAGCGGTAACTACAGTAAACATGCTCTAGTGTGTGTGTGTGTGTGTGTGTGTGTGTTTTCCCCCCTACTTATTTCCCTCAGGAGTCTTACCGATAAATCTTTCATGAATAAAACAAAACTGGTTGATGCTAAAACAAAGCCATACGTCTCCTCTGACACTCGTCACTGCACAACACCTTAAAATGTCTGACGTCTTGAAGGAAGGCGACACTTTCTGTTGTTAATTCTTACCAGGGCAATGCATGACGGGGGACTCCTACACTGGCGCTCACTCTAAATCCAGTTGTGTGTACGTGCACGTGCAGTCATGCATGTGTGCATGTTTATTGTGCAGGTGTGTTTGTGCGTGCATTTGCACACACACGTCTGTGTTCCGCCCCCCGTTTCTGCAACTCATACCCCTAAAAGAGGTTGAAAAAGTCATCTGGCCGACAGGGAAAAGCAGTTTTCTTACCTCAATAAAATTAGCTTGGATTTTAGTGTTTGCTTAACACTCTCGTACCCGCTTAATATTCTAGCACGCTCCGTTATGTGTTAGGAGAAAAAAAAGGTGTAACTTATGATGGGGTTGGCCTTGCTGGAGATTCCTGCAGCTGAATTAAAATGCAACATTATATGGCTTGGCCAAGGTTAGTCCGTGTTAGTTGAGGCGCTGTTACAGGCACTTTTCGAGCCTCTCAATTGAGGTAATAAATTGAGTCTGATGGCTAATTTTAGGCGAAACCCAATACCCCTGGCTAAACTATGGTCCAGAGGGGACCATTTAATCAAACTATGTCTGGCACCACCTCCGATTTAGAAACAAGCTGCAAGGATGGATTTTTTTAAGGATAAATATATATTTTACAGTAATCTGGTTTTAAATATACTGTCCCCGCCGTCGTCGGTCCGTCGGTTAGAAATCGTGCCATTGTGAGAGAAAGCATTCTTGAATTGTAGTACTGTGTTCAGGCCCCCTTTGTCTGCGAGCATTTGTCCTGTTTCAATTCAGCTCAACGCAACGTTATTGTCGCTGTAAAGAGCACAAGTTCAATGAGTACAACAAGAGAAATACTCGCTTGAGTGTGAGGCAACAAAAAAAAAGGTGCAGTTTCCCAGTGGGCAGACGAGAAGTGTCCTTGAGTCAGGTACTAATCATCTGCTCTGGCCTTTCTGCAGGGGGAGCTAAAAAGAGGGTCCCCCCACTGCAAAAAAAGAAAAGAAGGGGAGATACAACTAGTCAGCAGTTCATTTCTGCTGAGTTCACTCATGGCCGGTGAGTTTGCCTAATCTGACGTGGGAAGCCGACCTTACTCTGATAATAACTGCTTGCCTGTTTCTGTTTTTACCACAAAAGACTTATTTATGTGGACTCCTTTCCATGAAAGACATCAGCCCCGTGTGATAGCTCAACATTTCAGTGCAATATGATGATATCCACATTTCTTGTAATAAAACTGTTGTCATTGCACCCCCTCCGGTTCGAATCCCCGTGTTACCGCCGTCTTATTTGGGTGTCCCTACAGACACAGTTGGCCGTGTCTGCGGGTTATGTGTCCTGGTTGCTGCACTAGCGCCTCCTCTGGTCGGTTGGGACGCCTGTTCAGGGGGGGAAGGGAAACTGGGAGGAATAGCGTGATCCTCCCACGCACTATGTCCCCCTGGTGAAACTCCTCACTGTCAGGTGAAAAGAAGTGGCTGGCGACTCCACATGTATCGGAGGATCGGCAGAGGAGGCGGCGCAGCAACCAGGGCGGCTCGGAAGAGCGGGGTAATTGGCCAGATACAATTGGGGAGAAAAGGGGGGGGGGATAACTGATATTAACTGCCCCTCACCTCACTAACCAGAGACAGTATCAACTCAAACAACCGCTCCCCCTTTCTTGCCCCCTCCCCCATCCCAACTGAAGGTCTATTTCTCAGGATTATTCATACGTGAGAAAGGCTCAGCTGATATTGGGTGATTTTGTGCTTTACATTTTGATTTTTGCTTTTGAAATTGGGAATGCGTTTAAACAACATTTGAAATGAACCAGCTTAAAGCCAAGCCGGGGGGGGGGGGGGGGGGCGCCAATATTGCAAATAAAGAGGCCTCTTAGAAAGACGGATATGAATACCGTTAATACCAGGCTATTGATAGCTTGCCATTAGCAAACGAAAATGCAAAGTAGTTTTAGGCGGTTTGGTTAGTGTCTTTGCCCAAGAAAATTTAACCCAATCCCTTATTAATATAGGCAACGTGTATGAGTTAGAAAGTTTCTTTTATAATCTGATTCATTTGTCACACCGCAAGATAAATTTAACAGATGGCTCTCGGGTAACAGAATCACCCACACCATGCTACAGAATTCACAATGCGCTCATTACACCCAATATGTTCCTTATGGGCCACAACATTTTTTTTTTTTTCAAACCGATCTCTCAATTAACGGGGAAGGGAAAAAGATCTCTGAGTGGCATCCATTTCACAGCGTTCACGGCCTGCCAAAAGCCACATCTCAGAGCCGCCATCAGCGACACTTACAATAAACGGGGTGATATTGAATCATTAGCCAGAGAACGCACAGCGGACGTCTCTAATCTGCCTCCGCAGCTGCTGAGGAGTTGCATGGCACGCAGAGGGGAAGCTGTGAACTCTTGTCAAGTTCAGCCGAGGCCTGTAGGCGTTCTTGGTGGCAAGCCTGAGAGCGGGTAACCCCACATAGCAGGAGGCCTCAGCATGCCTTCGCAATTAATGGATTGTCTTACTTAATAAGATGGAAATGTTGGAGTGATTAGTGAAGAAGACTGTGGTTTGTACTTCGTGGCTGGGGGGGGGGGGTTAGTTGCCAAAGTGCTGAGGTGTTCAATTACTCTACCGGTAAACCTTAACTATAGGGAAATTTTCTTAAACGCAAACTCTCTACAGATCCCTATTTCTTGTATTTTCTAATGCTTGTGTTTTTCAGCAAACATTTTGTGTTGCAGCTTCTTAACCTAAATGATCATTGTGATTGTTTTGTGGCATGAAGTATTCTGGCACCATTATACCACCTCTGTCCACGCCACTTGACAAAACCACTGCACTTTTGCTGTTGTGTCACGCTACATGGAAATACAATATGACAGTAATTATATTTTGCATGCCCTCATGGAATAATCAAATTACTTCCAAGCTCTCTTTGAACCATTAAAAACACAGCAAGCCAAACATAAAGAGGCCGAATGATTTTTGAGAAAATATTTCTCTGCCAAAGAAATTAGCCACAATCGAGCGTTCATAATTTGTTTTTTATTTTCTCCCTAAACATGTATAATTGCATCCAGAGGAGCATAGATCAACAGCACCTGTGGCAGTTTGCTATTGTCTCAACAGTAGGGTCAAGTATTTTGTCACTCATGCCACTGTCGCTTAACATGACCGCCGCACGCACTCGCATGTTTCCACAAATGGCAGTGTGCCATGAGGAGACTCGCATGCGAGTTTCATTTGCCTAGTTTGCTTGTTAGACACAGGAAGCACATGATCAAATCCATCGAAAATGCAACGTGATTCTTAACAGCGCAGTGTCGTGTGAGATTTATGTATGTAATAGCAACCCACTAGCCGCAGATTTTCTATTTGGTAAAGCGGTTCAACTGTGCACCTTTTCTATCGTTTGCTTTTTTGCTGCTGCACTCTGTACACAGATACTTACACTGCACATACTTATTAACTGGAACCCACCTGGCAATCCTAGATACATAACATTAAGATTCTTTGATCATCTTCTCTATGTTCTTTTCTCCATTTCTTTCTTGGTGATCAACATAAACATGAATTTAAAGCTGCAGTAGGCAACATTACTTCTCCTGCATCGTCACCTTGTTGTGGTGGAGAAGCTTGCATGTACTAATGATCCCAAGAGCTATGCCGTCCGGAGCTTGGCTCCTAGTAGGGTCACCCAAGGCGGATAGGTCAAGGGGGAGGTTCCAGACGAAGCGCGATTCAACAAAGACCTCAATGGCAGAACTGGCCGAAGACGATGCCAGTGAAGGGGGATGAAAGCTGCAACAGAGGGTGGTCCCCAATCGTCTTGGTTCTCCATGCCATTGGACTCTGGCCATTCACCGCCAAGGACCATGTGGTGGCTGCAGGCGCATCAGCCACTCCACGTAAAAAGCTGTCACGTGTAGGCGTCCTCCCGCAAGGATACACACAAGGACCTAGAAGAACAGTCATACTTGATCCCGAGGGATTGCTGATGATGATAATGATGAGGTAACATGAACATTCCAGTGCAAAACCTTCTGCCTCTCTCTCTGCTGTCTCGTATCACTCCGCTAAGTGTCTTACACTCCTGCAGCTCTCGCCATCTCGAAAATTGCCCTCCGATGTTGACCCTCGTCTGATCTCTCTTTTTCATTTAGCGTTTTCTTTGTCTCTCGCTTCTCCTCCACGGTCTTCCTTCTTTTGGCTTGTTTTGTACCATACGCTGTTGTAGGCAAAGGAGGTATTGGAAATTTTGCACAGATTGCCATAGCGAGCAACTTCTGTATGTGCGCCGCCGCACCGAACCAAGACACGTAGAACCCGGATGACCCTTGTTTGTATAGAATTGCTGTGATTGGCTAGTTATGTGCTAGCTAACCCTGATTGGTTGTTTGATTCAGACTGGCTCCAGTTTTTTTTAAAAACTAAATACAAAGGGCTGGCCGGGCGCTCATAGACAATTCTTTTTAAAGGGAACCCTTCAACTGAATATTGTTAGTGACATGCAATGGTCAAAATTGGTTATTTCAACCAAAATTATAATGAAATAATATTGCCTACTGCAGCTTTAAATGTAAGAACAGATTTGTGATCATACACTACAAAGGTGGAGTCTGCTAATTTCTCCCCAGCACAAAATTTGCGCTTTTCGCTCTGTGCTGTGGTTTTCAGCAATAACCTGGTTATTTGCTTATAAAACGACATAATTTCACAATAAACCTTTCAATGTGCTGTCCTGTGTACTTGCAGTTTGTGTTGATTTGCTGATCTTTACGGAAAACAAACGGAGAGATTACTGTGTGTGTGCTTGTGTGTGTGTGTGTGTGTGTGTGTGTGTGTGTGTGTGTGTGTGTGTGTGTGTGTGGGGGGCTGCAAATCAAAGTGACACTGGTGACATACACACAGGCCAACCAATATACACTGTGAGGGAACCACAATCTGGAGCCCTTCAGGCTGTGGTGAGTTTATGGCTTGTTGTGACGTATAAAAGCCAGCGACTCCTTAGTGTTTCTGAGCTCCTGATTGAATTTTAATTGATTTCTCTTAGAGATGCGGTTCGCTCCTGCCGTTGTAATGGAGTCTTTGGGGTTTTTAATTTGCAGACCCTTGATTTATCCCAAAAGTTTGTGATTATTATAATTATGTGGCTTTTGTAATTGACGGATATCATGTTTGTGAGTTGTTTTTTTTTAGGAAAAACTCTACCGTAAAACAGTGGATGTTGCCAGGGACAATGTGATCTTCCAGGGGTGGGGTTTGATACTTAGAAAGCAAAACTCATGGTTGAACAAGTGTGTGTGTTTGTGTGGGTGTGTGTGGGTGTGGGTGTGTGCGTTGGCGTGCTTGTGTGCCTTTTCCTCTGTATGATCATGTTTATACTTGTGTAATCTGTACGTCTGCAGTGTGCGTGCCTGCTGCCATGCCCCTGCTGCCATGCTGTCTGCCTGCCAGTGTGTGTGTGTGTGTGTGTGTGTGTGTGCGTCTGTTTACACAAGTTTGGGTGTGCGTACCTCATATTTGTCCCGTTATACGCGTGTGTTTGTGTGTTTATGGAGTGACTATGATGTGGAGCACCTGCCCTCCCTGCCCTCTCCGTCCAGTCATGCTGCGGCGGCTACTGAGCTAGAAGCCCTTCCCGATGACATCATCAAACGGTGACAAGGCAGACGGATCAGGGCGTCTGTGGTGGCTCCTGGAAAAGCCTACTCCCCAAAGCGCGTGTGTGTGTGTGTGTGTGTGTGTGTGTGTGTGTGTGTGTGTGTGTGCAGGTGCATTAGTGTGTGTACTTATGCATGTGCTGTTTTTAGATTTTTTTAACCAGTCCTATTGGAGAGCTCATCACATTCAAAAGTCTGACTCAAAAGTAAAGACTAATGGTCTTGTCGCTTATCCTTGTTTCAGATGCACATAGTTTTGTTTTGTTTACATTTATCTAAACTAAAATAGACTGAATCCAACATTGGCTGTAAACATGTTCATTACATCATATCTGTACTGTTCTCATCTGTGCCTTTGAGGTGAACAATATTTGAACTTCCCAAATATTTTTTTTTTTCTTATTTGGGGCAGCCAAGAACCGACACAGAAGTAATATCACCCAAAAAAGGACTGCTATGGTGGATATATTTAGCTTTTTTTTTTGTATCCACTTATTTATTTCAAAATTTAATTAGCGAATAAACCCCTGAGAGGCACCGTCTCATCTTCAAGGGGGGCCCTCAGGCACCAAACATGGCCGATAGCAAACACGTAAATGATCATAATGATGATGATGCGTTACGAATCCCTGTGTTACCTCCGGCTTGGTCCGGCGTCCTGTGTCTGTGGGTGGGAAGCCGGATGTGGGTATGTGTCCTGGTCGCTGCGCTAGTGCCTCCTCTGGTCAGTCGGGGGGGGGCTGGGAGGGAATAGTGTGATCCTCCCACGCACTACGTCCCCCCGGTGAAACTCCTCACTGTCAGGTGAGAAGAAGCGGCTGGTGACTCCACATGTATCGGAGGGGGCGGGGGGTAGCCTGCAGCCCTCCCCGGCTCGGCAGAGGGGGTGGGGCAGCGACCGGGACGGCTCGGGGTAATTGGCCAAGTACAACTGGGGAGAAAAGGGGGTGGGGGGGTGATGCATTAAATAATCCCGCGACACAAAACAGTCAACAAGGACATACACATAAGGGCACTTTACCCTCACTGAAATACCCCCCCCCCCCCCACCTTCTAGTGTCTGGGCCCGCTGCTCTCCAGTTACTTCGTGTTTGCCCTCTTCAGCTCGCCCCTCCTGTGGGCGCGTGAGTGAGTTGGTTTGTCTGGACCACAGAGGACACGTTAGCGAGGGTATGCACTGTTTCCATGTGCAAACTTTAGAGGATATTATGGCCTATTTCCACCTGCGAATCCAAACCCCGACGGCTCTCCTACCTACCTCCTATTTGTCAGGATCTACATAATTACCAGCGTCTACCCCCCCCCCCCACACACACACACACACACTCCTCATCTCATATCCTGAGTGCAGCATTTGCCGTTGCCCAGATTTAACCTGCTGGCTTTGAAATGGTTTCGCTCCAGAAAAGCAAAAAAAAAAAAAGCCTCTCCGGTTTCGCAGCTGGAAAAAGAAGTCGCTAGAAGATGATGCCCGGGTGAAAAACAGACAAAATATCCCCTGTCCCCGTGCCCCGTGTGCCACCGCACCGTAATCTAATCAAATGGTTTTTTGGACCACTTGCTGTGCGGAGGAGACGGAGCGCGCTGCCCAAACAAACCAACCCAGAATGCACTGCGTGACCGAGACAGTATCGGCGTTTCGGCGAGTACACACCGGGACAAAGGTTTTATTTCAGAAACATTCCTATTTCAGGGATTTTAAAATGTTAAGTAAAGAAACATTTTGTGACGAGCACGGAGTGGAAATGGAAAGCTGTGCGTGTGCTCGTGTGTGTGTGTGTGTGTGTGTGAGAGAGTGTGGGGGCCGGTGTTTTTATTTTATTTCACTTTTTTACCTTTTTATTATCGTACAGCAACTGTGAAGAGGCTGGCAGGAAATGGGGGAGAGCGGGAGAGGGGCCGCGACGCGCAACAAAGGTCTCCGGCTGGAATCGAACCGGCGACCATGTGGTACGCGCTGGAGCCGTTCGACTACGGAGGCGGCGCCCCCGTCGGGTGTTTTTATGTGTATCGGTGCGTTGATGTTTGTGTAATAGTGTGTGTGTGTGTGTGTGATTGTAGCATACACCTACAAGCGCACCTAAGTGTATCTAGCCAAATGTTTTTATACGGTTCCATGACGGGGGAGCGAGAGAGGCCTGCTGACAAAGAAGACTGTTTCTATCTGGTGGGTCGCTGAGCGAGTGCGAGACCCATAATGACATAGAAAACAAACAGTGGTGAATGGGCACATGGTCCCCGCTGTAACCACAGGACCCTTACACGGGAAGAGGCTGTCCAGCACTGCACAGCCCCAGCAATACAGGAAGACCCAGGCGCCAAGGAGTTAAAATACACCTAGTGTGTGTGTGTGTGTGTGTGTGTGTAAATGTACGACATATTTCTGCAGTGCTGCACATAAGCAAAGCTACCTGACAACACTGTATTGGACCTGCATTGACAAATTCAACAACACAAGCAGCCAGCAAAGCGTTAAAGGGACACAAACACCCCCCCCCCACACACACACACACACACACACACACAGTTGGGGAGTAGTCACGGGGGAGATTTCCCAATCAACCTGCAGCAACAATATTATCCTGCCATTCACTGTCGCGGCGTGATTGATGAAGCGAGGGAACGGCTGCATGCGCTCTCCTGGCCCGCATTGCGTCAATTCCCAACGTGAATCTCACGCAGAATAACAACGACCGCAACGACACGTCTTGCCACACACTTAACGGCCGGTCCAAGAATATCACGGTGTCACCTCGTAGGGGGTTCGATTCCCTCGCAGCTTAAGTGCCCCCTTCAGCTGTATGTCGGCGTATGCATTCAGATGTATTCCCTTCTGTGATCGTCATTGTATTTGACTTTAACTTGTTCAAGGCCGAGTAAATGAAGCATGTGTTTCCGTGTATGCTTGGTGCACTGCGAATGGTTGTGCGCCCGTGGGAGGGTTATTGTTGTTGAAGTTTATCCCACAGATCTTAAACCGCTCGCCACTTGGTATTTAAAAAAAGGCACCGTGTCGTGCGGCGGGCGAGGTGAAAGCGAGTCGGGGTCAGCGGTGTCGGCGTGTCGGTTTTCGTGGGTGGCGTGGTCTGAACAACAGACGCTCGTGGAAATTCAGACATGTGTTGGCTTTCTTGTTTACCTCTTTTCCTCGGCCCACGCCAATATGGCCTCACGTAAAAGGCGGTCGTGAAAACGACGGTTTAAATGAATTGCAGGAAACTTTCTTTTTTTTCCTCCGTTCGTTGCTGCAAGCAGATTCACAGGTTTTTTAGGACTTGTTTGGTTGAGCGATAGAAATGAAACAGGAAAAAGTTAACACGACATTTTCTACATAATCCATTATGATCTATTTACCAGTACACAAACCCACAGAAAGGCACTGAAAACACTTGCTTATGTTGCTATTCATCAGGAATCAGGAACGCTTTGTTTGTCATCTCACTTCATGCACTTGCGTACGTGATACGAAACCAGATGCCATGTCCCCCAGCCCACAGCAGTACAGCACAAAGACAACAACACATCCAAAAACTACAAGAACACACATGTCCAAACTAACATATAAAAAAAATCACTGTCCGAGGGAACGAACGCCAGCCAGGATGACTGTCGGAACCGCTGGTCTGCGTGGGCTAGCAGTTAGCTTAGCTTACCCCGCTCTTCCTGTGCCGAGGGCGCAGCTCCAGGCAGGGGCCGTGGTCCCCGGGCCCACCGGATGAAGCACACCGAGATCTCCCAGCCGATCCAGCGCCAGCTGCCCCGGCCAGACACCCTCGACACACCTCCCCGCAACTCCTCACGACGACGTCAAAAACACCACAGTCAACGCCAGGTGAGGCCGCCGCCAGACTGCCCTCAGAACTGCCGGTCTGCATGGGCTAGCAGTTAGCTTAGCCTGCCCCGCTCTCCCAGCCGATCCAGCGCCAGCTGCCCCAGCCAGACACCCTCGACACACCTCCCCACAACTCCTCACTACAACGTCAAAAACACCACAATCAATGCCCGGTGAGGCCGCCGCCAGACTGCCCTCGGAACTGCCGGTCTGCATGGGCTAGCAGTTAGCTTAGCTTACCCCGCTCTTCCTGTGCCGAGGGCGCAGCTCCAGGCAGGGGCCGTGGTCCCCGGGCCCGCCGGATGAAGCACACCGAGCTCTCCCAGCCGATCCAGCGCCAGCTGCCCCGGCCAGACACCCTCGACACACCTCCCCGCAACTCCTCACGACGACGTCAAAAACACCACAGTCAACGCCAGGTGAGGCCGCCGCCAGACTGCCCTCGGAACTGCCGGTCTGCATGGGCTAGCAGTTAGCTTAGCCTGCCCCGCTCTCCCAGCCGATCCAGCGCCAGCTGCCCCAGCCAGACACCCTCGACACACCTCCCCACAACTCCTCACTACAACGTCAAAAACACCACAATCAATGCCCGGCGAGGCCGCCGCCAGACTGCCCTCGGAACTGCCGGTCTGCATGGGCTAGCAGTTAGCTTAGCTTACCCCGCTCTTCCTGTGCCGAGGGCGCAGCTCCAGGCAGGGGCCGTGGTCCCCGGGCCCGCCGGATGAAGCACACCGAGCTCTCCCAGCCGATCCAGCGCCAGCTGCCCCAGCCAGACACCCTCGACGCAACTCCTCACGACGACGTCAAAAACACCACAGTCAACGCCAGGTGAGGCCGCCGCCAGACTGCCCTCGGAACTGCCGGTCTGCATGGGCTAGCAGTTAGCTTAGCCTGCCCCGCTCTCCCAGCCGATCCAGCGCCAGCTCTCCCAGCCGATCCAGCGCCAGCTCTCCCAGCTGTCAAGATGACGATAAAACTTAAGACACAGACATGGATAAAGACGCTGCATGGACGGTACTGGGTGAGGCCCCGGCAAATGGGAATTCGTGCCGCCATCATCAGACACCGGGCGAGGCCGCTGCGAACGCGAATTCGCGCAGCCGTCTTCCCACACCGGAAGCGGAAGTAGTGTCGGTTCATGTAGCTGGTGGTGCATCTTGGATACCTGCATTTGAATGCATTCTTCGGGCTACGGGATGGACGGTGTAAAGATTAATACCGGTGCAGGGGGGACAGGCGGGGGCGGCTCGTTGTCCAAATAATTTTTGCAAGAAATTGGTACAGTTCTCTGGAAACCCAGAAAATAGCTTTTGGCAGGATGTTTAATGCCTCGGTTTTTCAAAATTCGGGTTCAGACAGCTTGCGTGTAATTTATTATGGTGTGTGTGACGCGCCACTATATTGTTTTGTTGTTTTAAGTTGGTTGCAGCTGTGTGTTGCACTGTTGCCCAACGCTCATTTCCCCTCAGGGAGAGTAAAGTCTACCTCATCTCATCTCATCTCATCATCAATGTTGCTTCTTTTTTTTTTTTTGAAACACTCACATACACACTACAAGCACTACTTTTTTTGGGGGGGGGTTCCCCCCTCCCCCCTTTTTCTCCCCAGTTGTACCTGGCCAAATCACCCCGCTCTCCGAGCCATCCCGGTCACTGCTCCACCCCCTCTCCCGATCCGGGGAGGGCTGCAGACTACCACGTGTCTCCTCCCATACATGTGGAGTCACCAGCCGCTTCTTTTCACCTGACAGTGAGGAGTTTCACCAGGGGGGGTAGCGCACAGGAGGATCACACTACCCCCCCCCCCGAACAGGGGCCCCGACCAACCAGAGGAGGCGCTAGTGCATACCCACATCCGGCTTCTCACCCACAGACATGGCCAATTGTGTCTGCAGGGACTCCCGACCAAGCCGGAGGTGACACAGGGATTCGAACTGGCGATGCCCAAGTTGGTAGGCAACGGAATAGAGCGCTGTACTATCCAGACACCCCCTACAAACACTATTTGGCGTGCATTTGAAAATTCAACTGGGCCAAACTGTCCGTCAAAACATAATTACCCACCGCCGATTTTACCCGAGTGCGAACGCACATTGAGATACCTCAGTGGCACCTCTGCACAGCCCTTAATACCCACACCGTGTGTTGTGACACGCTGTTACGTCATATGTGATGCAATGGGGATCCCTTCCTCTGTGTGTGTGTGTGTCTCTCGCTCTCACACACAAACTGTGTGCCACTAACTGGCCAACAATGTATTTTTGGCGGTGCTAATCCTACTTGATCCTGATGGGTAAACCAGAAATGCTGACAAGTGCTTCTTATGCTTTCTGACCCAACACCCCTCTGGAGTGTCAGCGTTTTGAACGTGCCTAAACCGCAGCCGCTCCCCCAGCTAGCTTCATTACATTGAGGTTGTGAAGTTGTAACGTTCTTCCGTCTGTTGTTCTTAAGCCTCTTTTTTAAAAAAAAATTTTTTTTTTAACCTGCAGCAACGCACTCGAATACTGCCAAACACTGTTGGGCACAGCGTCCATGTTGCTCTCCGTAGCCGCTTCCCCGCATGTTTGTGGTGTGCATGTGTATGAATGAGAGTGTGTGTGTGTGTGTGTGTGTGTGTGTGTGTCTGTGTGTGTGTGTGTGTGTGTGTGTACGGGTGGGGATGAACAAAAGTCGGTGTGTATTAACGTGCGTATGTCGAGGCCAGACATAAAACAGCAGAAGGGATGGGTCACGTCAGCAGAACGTCTGGGGCATGCCCCCGGTTAGCGCAAGCGGCAAAGATATATCGGGAACCGCGGTGCATTGTGGGACAGCGCACTTCCAATAAACAGAGAGAGAGGAAACCTGAAATGAGGTGACTGAACGTTTTTATGACTCGTCTTTTTTCCCCCTTTTTACTACATATATACGTATATATATATATAGACCGCTATATATATATGTGTGTGTGTGTGTGTGTGTGTGTATATATATATATATATATATGTATGTGTGTATATATATATATATATATATATCCTGTCTACATCAAAACAATAGAGGGACCGTACAAGGACACACACTTGGATCTTTTGTGGGAAAGCAATAGCTACTGTCTTTTGATTGATATTGTCTCCAAGGTTAAGCATACAGTGATGAAGGGGGGGCCTCCTCTCCTCTTCTCCTCCTCTCCTCCCCTCCAGCTTCCACTTCCACTCTTGTTTTCTTCTTCCCTCTGTCCCTGCTTGCCAAGCTGGCTCGTTGGCCCAGGAAACACGGCGTAAATCACGGAGGTAAAACGATGATGAGCCTCCTATTCATTCTCTGCGTGTTGACATATTTGTTACCGTGAATGTCAATAACTCATCCTCTAATGTCTCTTTTGTGTGTGTGTGTGTGTGTGCGTGCTTTTGTGTGTGAATGTGTGTCTCTTTATGCATGCACGCGTCCGTATGTATCTATGTATGCATACATATGTCTGTTTCTTCTTGCATTTTGTACTGTGTGTGTGTGTGTAGTGTGTGTGTGTGTGTGTGTAGTGTGTGTGTGTGTGTGTGTGTGTCTGTGTGAGCGAGTGCACGTAAGCCCCCGTGTACAGTACGTGTGTTTATCTGGTTGATTATCTTTCCGCAGCTCAAGCCAGCCTTAACAAAGGAGTTGAGCGATTACATTATGGCGTGGTGGTAGCGTGCTGGCTTGCGTGAAGGTGGTAGCCATGCCTGACTTACTGGGAGGTGAGCCATTCCTCGCTCTTCGTCCAGGAAGATACTCTCCTGAAAGGTTTCGGTTTGGCTGAGTCCTGAGTGAGGACGTACTAATGTGCGGGATTAAATGTGCAAAGAATATAACATAACATCGCGTCCGCCATTCGGTAGACACTTTCCTCCGCAGCGCCTACCTTTGAGCAAACATTCGCTTTGGCAGCATTTTGGCCACACTTTATGTCTTGAGTCACACGGGGGATGAAACCCCTCACCCCCCCCCCCTTGCCAGGCTCTATTCATTTGGCTACACAACCACCTGGTAGGGATTCACAAAGTAGCTGCAGCTGATGCGGATGCATTTTTGCCAAGCTGGCAAAGGGATTTTTCTCAGCAGGGCTCGAACGTACGTATATTCAGGTCAGGGCCGACGGTTGTGGCTGAGGCGAACTGGTCGTGATGTAGTTTGCTGAGAGATAGAAGATGGGACGGGCAGTTTGCGTGTGCGACGGTGATCGATTGTTTCCTTATTCCCCAGATTCGCTGTAGCGTTGTACAACGCTCACGCATGTGTGCGTCCCCTGCCAAGCGGGAGAAGGTCGAGAAGGTCGAGAAGGTCGAGAGTGAGGTAAGAGACCCGACGACGCTGGAAGCAAAGGAGTTGTGGTGGAAAAAGTCTCCAAAAAAATGTCTTTTTGATGTTCTAAACAACGAGGTTGCTACCTTCAGCCATCATCACCGTGAGCTTTGCTGCTCCCGTCACATGACCGTGCTGCTCCTCGTCACAATAACGTCAGCCTTTCTGCAGGGATGCTGAAAACCGAGCTTGATTTGTCGGCCTTCGTACTCTGGATGAAGTTTGATTGGTACGTGAGGGGACCTACACATTTTAACATCGTTAGTTCAGCTTATTGTGGGGTTTTTTTTGTGTGTGTGGCTTTTCTCCCCAGTTGTACTTGGCCAATTACCCTCTTTTCCAAGCCATCCCGGTGGCTGCTCCACCTCCTCTGCCGGTCCGGGGAGGGCTGCAGGCTACCACATGCCTCCTCCGATACATGTGGAGTCGCCAGCCGCTTCTTTTCACCTGACAGTGCGGCGTTTCGCCAGGGGGACGTAGCGCGTGGGAGGATCACGCTATTCCCCCCCAGTACCCCCTGAACAGGCACCCTGACCGACCAGAGGAGGCGCTAGTGCAGCGACCATGGCCACCTGCAGACACAGCCAATTGTGTCTGTAGGGACGCCCGACCAAGCCGGAGGTAACACGGGGATTCGAACCGGCAACAGAACAGACCGCTACGCTACCCGGACGCCCCCCCAGCTTATCGGTTGTTGGGGTTTTTTTTCCTTTGGAATAATGTTTCCGATACCTTCGGGCTACTTCTCAAGGTTGCCTGTGGACGTTAGGAAATAATTGCTATGGATCAAGGACCTATTCCACAGAAGGTGGGAAAATTGGACTACCTACATCACAAACAGAGGCGACCACCTTATCTTAATGTGAATAGAAATTGTAATGGAGAATAATGCACTGTACATATCTGATATAGGTAACTGACATTGTTGTCCATAACAAAACATAGTAAAGAATGAGAGAGGCAAATAATAGATTTCTATCATACTGCGGTATTTGTTCCCAGTAGATGCCTCTCTGACGTCTTCTTCTGTGGATTTATATCTTCACTGAGTCCATTTTTCCCCCCCAGCAACCTCCTGTTTCACACGAACGCCGTCGGGGACATTGACACACCACAGTAGCTGTCCAGTGTGGCCATCCTCTTCCAGTTAGCCGCTGAGCACTCGAGGGGTTAATCCCTCTGCTCACAACATGGCGGTTAAAGCTGTGTCACCTTCACTTTCCCTGTCTGGGACGGGAACTGATGACCCCTCGGGTCACAACCTCTCTTCTCTCACCGCCACGCTCCCGCCCCAACCCACCCGTTACACTGCAGAGTAAAAAAAGAAAGGAGCTCCCTTCTTTGTTCTCCGCGGGATGTTCTGGCTCCGTGCTGCTTACTGGACCAATCAGCCAGAACTTTAAGCCTTGTGTGACCGATACTGGCAGCCGAGAGCGGTCGTCCCGTTTGAGCTATTAAGAATCTCCGCATGTGAGCTCGCCGCGCAAGAGTTATACCTCTGCTGCATTGTGTTGTCTTTTTAATCAAACTTTATCTTGCGTTCCCACTCTTTGTTTTGAGGGAATCATTCTCCGGGACTTTTCAAGGAAACGTTCCACGACTTCTGCTCGGATATACGTGACAGCCATTGCTCAAGCAGCGTCCTGTTCAAGACGTATTATTCAGTATCAACTATCTGTGGAAAACTCAATGGTCTGTGAATGGACTGGAACATTTAGCCTCCCATACCACCCAGACCGACGGCACTGCGACATCTCAGCAGCTTACATGAATAATAAAATGCCATCTCAGTGGGGGAAATGCAATTTTTTTAGACTAATTTTGTCATTTTCCTTGACCTCGGTAATATTTCCAGGACATTTGATTAACTCTATCTTGTTTTTTTTTGGGGGGGGGTATTTTTGCCCCTTTTTTCTCCCTAATTGTACTTGGTCAATTACCCCACTCTTCTGAGCCGTCCCGGTCGCTGCTCCGCCCCCTCCGCCGATCCACGGAGGGCGGCGGACTACCACATGCCTCCTCCCATACGTGTGGAGTCGCCAGCCGCTTCTTTTCACCTGACAGTGAGGAGTTTCACCAGGGGGGACGTAGCGCGTGGGAGTTTCACGCTAGTCCCCCCAGGTCCCCCTCCCCCCGAACAGGCGCCCCGACCGACCAGAGGAGGCGCTAGTGCAGCGACCAGGACACATACCCACATCCGGCTTCCCACCCAGCAGATAATTGTGTCTGTAGGGACGCCCGACCAAGCCGGACGCAACACGGGGATTCGATCCGGCGATCCCCGTGTTGCTAGGCAACGGAATAGACCGCTACGCTACCCGGACGCCCCGAACTTTATCATTTTCAAGGTGTTTTCCATGACTGGAAATTAGTCCATAAATGTCCAGGTTTCTCAGGACACGTGGAGAACCCTGTTCATCTGCGTGCCTGTTAAGCCACAGAATGAGGAGGGAGGACCCACCGGCGGATTTTATTGCTGAATCGAGAGGTTGATAGTGTCTAGTGATTCATGGTTTACTACACCCGAGATGGATATTCTTCTTCTTCTTTTGCACGCAAGCTTGAGAGGTCTTTTGATCCACCAACAACTCAAACTGTTTTATACAAGGTTTTTGTTTTGTTTTGTCTAAAAGGCAATCTCCAAGCAATTAATCGGTACTGGAACAGAAAGGCCAGATACACCTGGTGATTGGATTTACTGTTCCACTCTGTTGAGAGCCTCTTTTTACCGGCTAATTCATTTCTTTTTTTTACAACCTGGATCATATTTTTGTGTATTCTGCCAATGTGCCTATTGGTTATGATATCGTTTTACTCACTGGCTTCAATTGTGGAGATTTTGGAAACGGGACCACCACTGAAGTCTTTGTAAAGTCTTTTTTTGGGGGGAGGGGGGTCATAAAACATAAGCATCAGACATTTTTCAACAGTGGATGCCGACAGTAAGTAGACTGGTCATTACTGCAAGTTGAACCAGGAAGTGGCTCAGCAGTGTGATCGACCATTGATAATATTGATCATTTTCGGTAACAACTTCTAACTTTCACTGCCGTTCTCACTTCCACGTATGTGTTTTAGATGCTTTGTTCATACCAGACCAGGTAGAAACATGTCTGACACTTGTATTTCATGGCCCAAAAAGACACCGGTGAAGTCGGGTGTGGCAGAGGTCCCGTGCCCAAAATCTCTACAACGAAGCCGGTGAGTAAAAATGGTATCATAACTGATAAGCACGATGGCGAAAGCACAAAAACGAAACAACGAAACAGGTCGTAAAAAGAAATGAGGCTAGGGTGAAGGTTGTACCTGAAACAACGGCGCAAAAAATGTGGCACAGAATATTTCAACTTCTTGTCCTTGGCAACAGGTTCCAGAGTTGCTCCTCCAAACGGGGGGAAAACATATCAATCATAGTAAGTCTGATTTGTCACAAATGTAACGGGCCAAAGTATGAAAGCTGATATGACCTGCGCCCGCCCGACAGGAGAGCTGGTTAAAAGCGGTGTCATAACTACGATCTGAGGCCTCGTGCCGTGAACGAGAGAGAGAGAGAGACGGAGAGCAAGAGAGAGAGAGCGAAACACTCTGAACTTGATCTAACCGGGGATGGAGAGAGTCCAGTTTCGGAGAGCGAGAAGAGAGAGAGAGAGAGAGAGGGGAGGGAGCGAGCGGGCCAAGATCTTTGTTTTATCTGGAGCGAATGAGATACTTGCATCATAGCGGCTCTCCAAGAATAATGTCAAAACCTGATGACTCAAAGAGAAAACAGCAAGTTGATGAAAATAAAGCTTAGGCTGTCTCCGCTGGTTAGCACTCAAAACTTGGGTTGGTGTGTGAAGCCACTTTTTTTTTTTTTTTTTTTCTGGAAAAGATATCTTTGCTTTCACGTTTACGTTTTGACGGTAGACGTTCAACAAAGGCCGTTCGCCAGTGTGAACTGCGTCGATTCAATACAAGTTTCTGAAATCTACATTACAAGTTAGAATCCAACCAAAAGGCCTGCAAGGTCAGAACGGTGATATACATTCATCACCTTGTGTCATGTTGGTAATGTGCAGCATACTGTAGTCTGGCATATTGTAGTGTGAGGAGCACTTTTATTGTACCGACTGACTGAATGGGGCTTTTAATCTGGAAAGCAAATGTCATTCAGGTGTTTTCAGCCTCTTTTCAAGTAACGTTTTTTTTTTGTGTGTGGATTTTCCATCCCTTTTCCCCCCAATTGTACTTGGCCAATTACCCCACTCTTCCGAGCCGTCCCGGTCGTTGCTCCGCCCCCTCTGCCGATCCGGGGAGGGCTGCAGACTACCACATGCCTCCTCCCATACATGTGGAGTCACCAGCCGCTTCTTTTCCCCTGACAGTGAGGAGTTTCACCAGGGGGACGTAGCGTGTGGGGGAATCACGCTATTCCCCCCAGTCCCTCCCCCCCCGAACAGGTGCCCTGACCAACCAGAGGAGGCGCTATTGCAGCGACCAGGACACATACCCACATCCGGCTTCCCACCCGCAGACACGGTCAACTGTGTCTGTAGGGACGCCCGACCAAGCCAGACATAACGCGGGGATTCGAACCGGCGATCCCAATGTTGGTAGGCAACGGAATAGACCGCCACGCCACCCGGATGTCCAAGTAACAGTTTTTAAATGACTGACAGGTGGTTGGATTGACTGCAGGACCCCGAGGGTGGTGGTCATTAACTAAGAAGGGCACGACGGTAAATCTATGCATATAGTGTATAATCAAAGGGCACAGCATAACAAAGCCGTGTCGCGTAGTTAAGTCGGGAGTAAGGCACGCCAGCGGGAACTGGCTTTACGGGGGATAAGGCCCTACCTGAAGCTGCTATCGCCTGTTCAAAGAAAGACACCAGCTTTATTTGGGCAAGTCGAATCTGAATGTCCTTAGGAGTTACAGGTGAGGGGCTATGCTTATGTTCACCAGGCATATGGCCTTTATTATCATCTTGCTGATATTTGTGGGCTTTTGGCAACCATGGCAACAATTGAATGTCAAAATATAGGTGCGTTTTCCACCTCCTTTCTCCCCCCCCCTTTTTTTTTTTTTTTTAATGGTATGACATGGTATGGATTTACAACGCTGATCCTGAAATAGGGGCCAGTGGAAACTGAGTGAGGGCCTTTACCTTTTAACCCGTGAGTAACTAGCGGTAACTTGTCATCGCTCAGCTCCCTCCGGTCACGCACACGGCAGGCTCTGCTTCATGTCGTCACCGTGGCACCGCGTCAGAAGCGAGGGGGCCGAGTGAGTGTGTGCACGTGTCTTTTTGTGTGTGAGAATGTGTTTATATATATATTTTATATATATATGTGTGTGTTTGTATTTGTTTGGGGTATGTAGGCAGGGGATTCAAAACACAAGCATAAAACAGGCATCACAATGCCAAGCAGTCCATAATAGCTGTAATATGTGTTTTGTGACAGAGCGTGTGTTCTCCGACACACAATAAACAGGACTGTGTGTGTTACACGGCAGAATGTAATGCAATGCAAGGTATGTTTTTGCAAGGCTTTCGTTTCAAAACGTCACACTTCTTACTTCATGCTTGCTGAACCTTCTCTATCCCCGAGAGGACCTCCGGGGAAAATCGAGTGTTGTTTCGGTTCCAGCCACCAGAGGTTACAAGGAATGCCCTCACGATTACTGTATTGTGGGAAAAATATATTTATAAGTCAGACCAACGTTCAGCCAGAGGACCCAGGGGTTCAAGTCCCCGTGCCAGCAAATATTCCTCGCTTGCATATCATTGAGCAGGACATTGAATATTTTCAAGTTCTGAAGCTGAACTAGAATAATTTAAAATAGATAATAAAGTAAGATTGCGTCATAAATCACTTAAATTCTGAAGGGAAAAAAGTCCTGTCTGCAGCGTTGATGCACAGTAGATGCAGCATACGTTTCTAAGAGGGAGGAAAACCAACAACGCCTCCTCCACGACCGCCGTGACCTGGATATGGATGTCTGTGCCACCATGTTGCCTGCTGCCCCAATACTATAAAAGATGAGAGAAGCAGCTTAAAACCACTCCTGAAGTGTTCTTCAGCAGAGGACACACATCCTGCCGAGGAAGCGTGTCGTCGTTACATCCACAATCTGGAATCGTACCAAAAAACAAAACAAAACATGGCAGCCAAAACACGAGCAGTTATTGAAACATTCAGCAATGACAATGCTTGTTTCAATAGAAAGGCTCTCAATCAAATTAACGCTTAACACTCAATAAATCCAACCATGTTGTATATACTGTACTGTACATTGTATGTATACTGGTACGCTCTGTCATGTCCGTCTACCTCAGGCATGTATGTAAGTAACCTGCTGACATCTATTTCAGCATCTCTGATATATTCTCTGCACCATTGCACCTTATCACCGCTTAGTTCGCCTGTATATAGTCAATTCTTGTGTATATATCTGAAGATTGTTGTGTTGTAGTGTTCTGTGTTAAGTACACTGAGCGAGCCATGAAACCGGAGTCAAATTCCATGTTTGTGCAAACCTACATAGCCAATAAAAAAATATTCTGAGTGATAATTCAGTATTGTAGTTTATAATTTTTTAATAGTATTGTAAATAAACAGCGAGAGTAGGGTGCATGCTGAGGAGAGCCTGGAGAGGTGGAGGTATGCACTGGAGAGAAGAGGAATGAAAGTCGGTAGGAGCAAGACTGAATACATATGCGTGACTGGGAGAGAGGACAGTGGAATGGTGAGGATGCAAGGAGTGGAGGTGATGAAGGCATATGAGTTTAAATACTTGGGGTCAACTGTCCAAAGTAACCGGGAGTGCGGAAGAGAGGTGAAGAAGAGAGTGCAGGCAGGGTGGAGTGGGTGGAGAAGAGTGTCAGGAGTGATTTGTGACAGAAGGGTACCAGCAAGAGTTAAAGGGAAGGTTTACAAGATGGTAGTGAGACCAGCTATGTTGTATGGTTTGGAGACAGTGGCACTGACGAAAAGACAGGAGGTGGAACTGGAGGTGGCAGAGTTGAAGATGCTAAGATTTTCATTGGGAGTGATGAAGGAGGACAGGATTAGGAACGAGTATATCAGAGGGACAGCTCAGGTTGGACATTTTGGAGACAAAGCAAGAGAGACAAGATTGAGATGGCTTGGACATGTGTGGAGGAGAAATGCTGGGTATACTGGGAGGAGGATGCTGAATATGGAGCTGCCAGGGAAGAGGAGAAGAGGAAGGCCAAAGAGGAGGTTTATGCATGTGGTGAGGGAGAACATGCAGGTGGCTTATGTAACAGGAAGATACAGAGGACAGGAAGACATGGAAACTGATGATCCGCTGTGGCGACCCCTAATGGCAGCAGCCAAAAGAAGTAGTAGTAGTAGATTGTAAATAAATTCAGATATTGTCATATCATGATACAGAATTTTGTTGTCTAAGTTAAGGATAACGAGAATCTGTGAAATGAAATAAAGGAAAAAGTCAAAATACTTGAGGGAAGTGTTATTTGAAAATTACTTTTTGCATAATATTATACTTTACCAGACAGTTAAATGTGATGAACCTCAGTTGGATTTGTAAATGTGGTATTTTTGCATATGTAAGCATGTAAGATGTAAAATTCTATATGATAATCGTGTTAAGATGTTTTCCATATCACCCAGCACTGCCAGTTAGGCCGACTTTCATCACCTGGTTGTCTGGATTGCAGGTGATTGTGTAAAATATTCTATTTCACTCTTATTGTGGGTTAATTGTTCCCATCAGTGAAATGGACGGTGTTATGGGAGATGGCTGGTGTAGGTGGAGCAAAGTGGTTCATCAGTGAGCACTCTTTATTATAGCCAATATTTGTTTTTTTCCCCACTTGGTATCCATTTCAACTTTCATTATGTGTTAGCTTTATGTTTGGATTCATTAAGAGTAATTATTGTATGACATTATATCCCTAATGAAAAACATGAGACAGTAGACTATAGCAGGGTTCCCAGATTAGTTTTCTCCAACAGCCAAATCCTGTCATGCATGCCACGCCAAGGGCCAAAACGTCCGGGGGTTTTAGTCCATTGTGCCCACAAAAGTTGTTTTATGTGCAGATGTTATTGCTGGTATTACGATTATTACTATAATCATTATTATTATCATTATTGTTTTATTATTATTATTAGGCTCCAGCATCCCCGCGACCCTGAGAGCAGGATAAGCGGTTGGATAATGGATGGATGGATTATTATTATTATTAGTAGTAGTAGTAGTGGTGGTGGGGATAGTAGTAATAATTTAGGCCTGGGATTCTTAAAGCCTGTGTTGAGGGTCACACAAGAAAAAAAATGCATCCTTGAAACAGAATAAGTCCAGAACCAACCATTTAATTATGGACAAATGGACAAATATAAATGGATGTTCATTCAGCAATCAGTGAGAGAAGTCGGAGCAGCGGGATGAGGCAATCCTGATGCTGGGCCTGTTTTCTGTTGTGGAAAGCCTGAGGCATTGGCCAAGTTGTGCACTGGAGAGTCTTGTTTCTTTCCTGGTTCTTGATGGAGTTCGCTGAAGAAAACAATGACTCACATATGTATGTGGAGGGGAAAATTGTGAGTAGGAGCATTGCAATATCTCTCATGTTTTTGAATCGAGCTTGGGGAACCACGTTGATCCAAAAGTCACTCACCCCAACGTACTTGTGTTGTGCTTTGCGCAAATCAGATGTTCCCATCTCAAAGACCTCCATCTGAAGAGTTGCCTCATCTATGGAAGGTACCAGCCTTTTGGCCTCTAGTCCACTGGCCATCAGCCAAAATGGAGAATGAGTGAAAGCCACTTCATTTGACACTGTATTCTTAGAATGAATTTGTTCTCTGCATGTAACCCATCCTATTGAAAAGGGGCAGTGGGCAGCTGCTACGCCCAGGGACCAACTCCAGTTCTTCTTTCCATTGCCTTGCTCAGGGGCACAGACAGGAGTATTAAGCCTAACATGCATGTCTTTTTGATGGCGGGGAGAAACCGGAGCACCCGGAGACAATGCAAACTCCACACGGAAAGGGACCTGGGACGGCCTTGGATTTGAACCCAGGACTTTCTTGCTGTGAGGCAACAGTGCTAACCACTGGGCCACTGTGCCGCCCCATCTTTGACAACGGACACGGTTTTGTTCACATCCAAGCCGTTCTTCTCAATAAAATGTGTAATTCATTAAAGATGATTTCCCCGGTTGTCTGCCAAGGCAGAGGAAGCAAACAAAGTAGCTCTTCCCAAAAGGTCTTCCCATCAAAAAATCTTGCGAACACAGATAGCTATACCATATCGGTTCGGTCACATGACGAGTCTATGGCTAGTGATATGGCTTCTGCTTTCTCCAAATCAGTGAGTAAATTGGAAAAACACTCCTCTGCTAAAAGTTCTGCTCTTCTTGTTGCGGTGTTAGCCGACAATGGCACCTGCTTTAATAGCTCCACAACCGTTTCCTTGTTTTTCTCATCGTGACTTAAAACTTCGCCAACTATATCAGTTGCACACGTTGTAATCAACTTAGCATCAGTGAATGGGTTCTTAGCTTTAGCAAGACTCCATGAAACATGCAATGATGCAGCTGTTGCACTCTCTTGTGCCGGTGTTGGTTTAAAGAAAGTAGAAATAGGGTGCTTATATGATATCATATTTGCTATTTGCTATATGAGCGCGGAGTACGTCTTATGTCCACACGCGTTCTACAGCATAGGTCAAGTGCACAGTGTGGGGTAAGGTCAAAGTAAGGTAGAGCAGCACGTACCTTATTTCACATGTTGTGCACTTTATTTCACTTGTTATGACAGGTGCGTTAGTGCCAATGGGTTGGTATGGGACAGAAATTTCACTCTCGCGGGCCACATATTGGGGTTCAGGGCTATACAGTATATTGAACAGAGGGTAAACATGTGCTGTGTATTGTGGGTTTGGAATCAGTCAGAGGAATCATTGGGAAACTTAATAAACGTCGGACATCTACTTTTAATGACCGAGTAATACATTGGCCATGTCCCAGTAGTCTTTACTAGAGGAGCACTAATGCGGCGGGTTAGGAGAGGAGCAGCAGAGGAGATTTTGTGATTCATCCCGACACAGTGCGGACAACAAGGCGGATAAACAACGTGGAGAAAGTTCGACTCCTCCGCTGTTGAGTGCCGGCTCATGTCCTCGCTCCTGAGGACTCGCAGGCAGGAGGAGCGTATTGGCCGTTAAAATTTCAGCCCGCGTTTTCTGCCTTGGAGTCGAAACGAACCCCCACAAGGGCCACGGCATCGCCATCACCGCCGCATTGTACAGCCATTACCGTCGTCGGTGCTTATCACTGGAGGAGGCCCAGCAAAGTTCATATATCTTTCAGCCATTTATGTCTTTCACACCCGCGGCCTTGTTGTTCTTCTCGCTTGGCCATATCCACCCTCTCTCTCTCTCTCTCTCTCTCTCTCTCTCTCTCTCTCTCTCCCCCTCTCCCTCCTATAGCAGTCTCCTGAGTAAACACACTGCTACCCAACAATCTTATACATTTCTGCCCTTCCTAATGTCTTTCTTTTTCCTAGTATGATTTTGGCCGGTGAGACTGGTGTGTCAGTAATACGGACGACAATTAGGATTTGTCTCGCATTTCCTATGTAAGAGGTGTGACATTTTACACAGACACACACAAGTAGAGTATCGTGTTCAAGCGTGGGGTGTGGCGTGTTCATGACTTCTTATTGAAGATGTCCTTGGGAAGTCCGGGTAGCGTAGCGATCTATTCCGTTGCCTACCAACACGGGGATCGCCGGTTCGAATCCCCGTGTTACCTCCGGCTTGGTCGGGCGTCCCTACACACACAATTGGCCGTGTCTGCGGGTGGGAAGCCGGATCTGGGTATGTGTCCTGGTCGCTGCACTAGCGCCTCCTCTGGTGGGTCGGGGCGCCTGTTCGGGGGGGGGGGCTGGGGGGAATAGCGTGATCCTTCCGCATGCTACGTCCCCCTGGCGAAACTCCTCACTGTCAGGTGAAAAGAAGCGGTTGGCGACTCCACATGTATGGGAGGAGGCGTGTGGTAGTCTGCAGCCCTCCCCGGATCGGCAGAGGGGGTGGAGCAGCGACTGGGACGGCTCAGAAGAGCGGGGTAGTTGGCCAAACTCATTTGGGGAGAAAAAGAGGGAAAATGTAGGGGAAAATGTCCACCTTCGCTGATGAGAGCAGGGATTGCCCCAAAACATTTTTTTTTGGGGGGGGGGGTATTTAAAACATCCATTCACACCATTACCTTTCTCACGAGGCAGGGAGCAGACTGTACTTAATTTGCTGTTTTTAAACGCCTTCTTTTTTCTTTTTTTAGACTTAGACTTCCCTTCATTTTCACTTCTTTCCCCCTCTTATACTTCCTGTCTCACCCACAGCCGTTCTCTAACAGGCTATACGTCTTGGATTAAGCAAACCAGGATTTATACGCCTAGGAAAGATAAGGGGACATTTTTACAGCACCGGCACTATTCAGATGTGTGCAGGGGAGTTGAGGTATCATTTCTAGACTGCAGACACGGCTGGAAAATTGGCGTAAGCCACTAAAATACAGGTTGTAACATTTTAAGGCCCCCTGGCTTTTCACGGAAACACCTACTCATGCCTATAGCGAATTTACCATGTTAATCATAGCACTATTAGCGCTATTAGTGTCCGTCTGTGTCCAAGCGGGGGGGATTATATTTAACATTATGTGCTTTTAATTCGCACCGTGTAAATTAATCTGTGTTCACTGTGCTCTGGACGCAGTTTGGAGCGTATGAAACAGTCCAGGATTTATGACAAGGGAGGTATCCATTCACAAAAGGGTGCCTGACGCTGCAGACAACAGAAAAAGAACTGCAAATAGACGGACGACATATTTTTCTTTTTCTTATTTCCGCTTTTAACAAAGAAAAAGGATCATTCAAGTCACCTTTAGTGGCTCGTTAGTGTTGGTAATCCTACTTTTATATTCATTGATTTATATACATTGATTTTTTTTTTTCAGTGTATATGTGTAAAATTAATTACTGAAACCTTTCTGCTTTTCTTCCCTCGTGCAACTAATCCCCCGCATAAACGTGCGTATTTACGTCACTTTGAGTTATAGATTGTGGAAGGGATGGAACAAATGGACCTTTATAGCAACATCACTCATCGTTTGCCGTCAATGGAAAGTTAAATTTCTTTTACCTTATTCATGAGCTTGGCTGCTGTAAACCGATATCATCTGAGCTCGTTTTTTTTTTTTTAACAGGCATTTCCCCCATGCCATTGTTGTTGTTGCTATTTTCAGTAGTACGGGGGAAAGGACACACGTACCAGTCATGGCGGGACATACAGAGCCTCTGTCTCGCTGGCTGGCCACCGTCACAACAGCCTAGTGTACTGGTAGCACAGAGGACCCTGTGTCCCACTGACACAATTACCACGTAGTCTGGGACGCCGGGTCACCGGGAGGCTGTCCTCACCCAAGTTCATCTCGGGATTAGTTTCAGTATTGATGATGATGAGATGGTTTCGCCGGTTTGCCTTTTCATTTAAGGCCTTTTGAGGGAATTTAATGTTATCGTCGTTTTGTTTTCCTTCACTCTGGTTCAGCAGGAGACACAAGTCTGCGGTCGACATGTTCATATCGTGGATTAATCTGAAAACCCAAATTTACTTGAGTTCTTAAATGTATTGCTCCTAGGTTGAAATAATAGGTAAATCTGATCAAACAAGGAACACATGCAGATTTTGATATACTTTATCAATCCCTGTGGGGAAATTATGCTCTGCATTTAATCCATCCTAGCTGTGTAGGTAGGAGTGGTGGGCAGCTGCCATGCAGCGCCCGGGGACCAACTCCAGTTCTTCTTGCCATGTCTCGGTCAAGGGCACAGACAGGAGTATTAACCCTAACATGTATGTGTTTTTGATGGTGGGGGAAACCGGATCACACAGAGAAAACCCACTGCAGACACGAGGAGAACATGCAAACTCCACACAGAGGACAACCTGGGATGACTCCCAAGGTTGGACAACCCTGGCGTTTGAACCCAGGACCTTCTTGCTGTGAGGCGACAGCACTAAGCACTGGGCCACCGTGCCGCCCAGTTGACGATATGATAGAACTTTATTGTCTATTCAAGAGATGTGCACAAAGATTAAACGTGGCTGTGTATATGACACTTACAGACGTACAAAACACATTAAATAGTCACGACAATCACATACATCACATTATATCCTCTGGATTCAGGTCTCGGCAGCACACTGATGTTGGTTTAGCAACAGGATAGACTGATGTATAAAAGAGTTCTTCAGCCTGTTGCGTTTAAGTTGAGGGACTCTAAGTTACCTGTTAGAGGGCAGAAGTTGGTATTCTCCATTTAAAACATGCGAGGAGTCAGAAGAGATACTGTTAGCGAGTCTGAGCATGCTCTGTTTGTGAGTTGCTTGAAAGGAGTATGCCACTGGTTGGCCAATAATCTTTGCACAAATTTGGATTAGGTTCAAGTTTCACAGATAGGCTGCCGAGCCAGGCCGTACTGCAGTAGAGCATGACTCTGAATATCTGATTAAAAAAACCAAAAATATCTGGCTAATGGCTCCAAAAGAGATCTTTTGGAGCCAGTAGTTGGATAATTTTTCTTCATTGAATACTTGGGTTTAAATGGAAACAATCATGACTTTCAACGTTATCTCAGCGTGCTATCTCACATACTATCTCAATAACAGCCCATCAGCAGCCATAATATTGAGCAATCTTCCGCAATCATCAGCATCCGGTGGCATTTGCTACTGTGTGTGGTGTTTGTATTCACATTTTCCGATACAACGTAGCATGATGTGGCTCACCAAAGGTAGCGGAAAACCAGGAAGAGGGGTTTTAGTTTTCAACCTCAAGGATTGTCTGCCAGTGACGTCAATGACGGGACACTTTTCTGCACAATTTCGGCGGCGGTCCTTAGACAAACAGTCGACTGCTCAGTATTATGGCTGCTAACGGAGTGTTATCCCTTCAGCATATGTAGATAATGTTGAAAGTCGTGATTGTTTCCTGCAAAGTTACACATAGTTTACATACTTTTTTTTCTCAGAAAAATGTATTCAACCAATTCCTTTTCATTCCCAGACAGACTACAATACATGCTGCGCGTACGATAATAGAAAACCTTCTTTCTCGGGCCGAGAGCCAAAAGCACTTACCCCGGGTCAGAGCAATACAATGTGTTGATCTTGCAATTACTCCCACACCTACGAGAACCATGAGAACCATCCCTAGTGAAAAATACTCGAGTTATGGTTCTTAGGCTTTTGTCGCTAACAAAAACACGAACACCCAAATGCACACAGGGCTGGACGTCTGTACGCCTCCCAAGTGGCCCAGGCAGCTGAGAGACGAAGATTAAATTATCACAGTTGGTCACAGCCTTTGCTGTGGGTCCTGCTATAAGGAAGTGTTAATAAAATGGCACACGTGCTATGATGAGAGACTCTTGTCCAGGGCTGCAAAGTGAGGTGCAATATCATGGCTGTGAATTTGAGCTTTTTAAATAGGCTCCCCTAACGAACCCTAAACGGCCAACAACTACGGGCAACTTTTATTTTTTGGGGGGCGAGAAAGAAATTTGGATGGCGCGGTGGCCCAGTGGTTACTGCTGTCGCCTCACAGCAAGAAGATCCTGGGTTCGAACCCCAGGGTTGCCCAACTTTGGAGGTCATCCCAGGTCGTCCTCTGTGTGGCGTTTGCATGTTCTCCCCATGGCTGCAGTGGGTTTTCTCCGGGTGCTCCGGTTTCCCCCACCATACTCCTGTCTGTGCCCCTGACCGAGGCGTGGCAAGATGAACTGGCGTTGGTCCCCGGGCGCTGCACGGCGGCTGCCCACTGCCCCTAGCTACACAGCTAGGATGGGTTAAATGCAGAGCATGAATTTTCCCTACAGGGGTTAATAAAGTAGTTTTAAAAAAAATGACATTAACACACTTTATAAGAACTCATTTTATATTCTGGACATTCAGCTCACCATCGTATTGCAACTGTTTTTGGGGAAACAGTACAATAAGCTGAAACTCACCGGGTAACACCATCATGAGTAACCAAGTGACCCTGGGATGATGGTGAGGCGAGGAAAGAGGAAAGAAAGTTTGATTTTTGCAACTTTAGAAGCATATTTTTTGGAAAATATTCACCTTAATTCAGCCTTTCAAGCCTTACAGCAGTTTTTAAGATATACAAATATTGTATGAGGATGAAATTACCACTGTGGTTTCTCTTGGTCCGAGATATTCATCCTAAGTATTTTTTTTTTATTAAGGGTTGCTAAATTGTTCCTTCTATGTAGTTTGAGCGCTTCCCGCCCTTCCTTAATATTCAAGCTCAACCGCACCATCCCCGAAGGACCGGGGGGGGGGGGTGTAGCAGAGAGATATCATACAGTATGCTGAGAACTTGTGTAGTGTAGGGCAAACATTTGGCAATTTACACATTTACAGTCCTTCATAGTAAGCATGGCATTACACAAAGGCCAGTTGTCATCTCAAAACTTGCCGTTAATAATCTTATTTGAGAGTGAAAGTGCACCGTATGATCTTGTAAAGTCCACGCTGGTGTACATCTACTGCTATTGCGTAGTAACTGTACTGATATGAGCTAACATAACTTGACATTTTTGCATTTCCTGCTGCTATTTAAAGAGATGCCACATCTGTTCTAAAAAAAAAAACCTCCTCATTCGACAAAAGGATTCGGGGTGGGTGGCGATGGTGGTGGTGGTGGTGTTGTGGGGGTCAGTCTTAAATTGTACACCATTAAGACAAAAAAACACATTCCAAGTCATTGAGGAGAGAGATACGGGAAAGGGTACGGTATGACCCGGGGGAGAAAGAGGGGCGTAACGTATTTGTTAAAGGGAACATTCACAACATGCCCCCTCAGTGGTCCGGGCGGCCGAGAGATCAAATCGAAGTTGAGAGTATTTTCTGTGGTTCATGTTATGAAACCGCTGGCACTGAGAAAACTGGAATCTCCTGGATGACAGAGGTGAGGAAGCATGAGGTAAACTGTGCGACATGTGGCCGTGAACTTGAATGACCCCCCCTCCCCCCCCTATTCAGACAGTCGCTCTCACTTGGCATTTGGGGACCCCGCCGGACACCATTAGTTGCCTTTTGAAGGTTGTTGAGATTCTTAACAGAGAATTTTATCAATGATTAGAAAACGCAAGTTAATTCTCTGAGTTGTTGGTTATCGCGTTCTGAATATCTGCGATACATGACTTTTTTTCTGGTGAAACAGGAACTGTTTTTTCTTCTTCTGCCAGTTGTACTTGGCCAATCGTCCCACTCTACAGAGCCGTCCCGGTCTCTGCTCCACCCCCCTCTGCTGATCTGGGGAGGGCTGCAGACTACCTACCGCAAGCCTCCTCTGATACACGTGGAGTCGCCAGCCGCTTCATTTCACCTGACAGTGAGGAGTCTTGCCAGGGGGACGTAGCACGTGGGAAGACCACACTATCCCTCCCAGTTCCCCCTCCCCCCCCCCAGAACAGGCACCCCAACCGACCAGAGGAGGCGCTAGTGCAGCGACCAGGACACATACCCACATCCGGCTCCCAACTCACAGACACGGCCAATTGTGTCTGTAGGGACGCCCGACCAAGCCGGAGGTAACACGGGGAATAGACCGACACCCTACCTGGACACCCCCTGGGGAACTGGTTTTAACATAATTTGCAAATTATCAATGAGGTAGGAGGGAGAAGTACAAATCGTTACTCGCTGTCTGACCTGACCCCTGCAACATTGTAGAATAATGAGCTGGAAAAAAACTTGATAACCAGTTTATCATTTCAACCCAGATCAAAAATGACGAATGAGCATCATCGGAGAAGGTTGAATCGGTTCATCTGGATACAACGTTTATGGATGGCCAGTAAACGTTGTATCCAGATGAACTGATTCAGCCTTGGATCTTTGCATCAAGACACATGAATGAGCACATGGACACAAGCGTTACCGGCTAAACGCTGCGTTTCGGTCAAGACGTTGTGGAGTTCTGACTTGTTCTCTCAATGCTTCTACTCTTCGACAATGCTTAGCCCTCCGTAGCAGTCCTCACCTACCTATATTCGAGCACTCCCATCGGGGGGGAGACTTAATCGTACAAGTCAATCTTTACTCACGGCTATTTTTATTCAAAGGCGATGATTTATTTACGTTTTCGCCTCTCACTTTAACCCCCAGTCCTCTCCAACCTCTTAGCTGTCTTGTTATCTCCGTAAGCCGTGTTTAGCCAAGACGTGGAGAGCTGGACGCTGTGTGGGGGTCTTGTTCTCCGTGTTTGCTTTTTCGTCACTAAAGTGGCCAGAAGATGGATGAGTTTGTCAGTGCAGATAACTGGGTTTTTTTTTTTGAAGGGGGGGGGGTTTGCCCACCATTAGCTTGCTAGCGAGCTAACACCCCCTGTCATCCCATGTCCCTCTTCATCTCAAATAGACTGGAAAATCTACGGCTGTAGGCCTGTCAGGAGTGACCACTTCTATATTAGGCACAACCATGATGGACAACTTCGGTTTGCCCCAAACAGTCACAGTACCGCCCAGTCATGTTCTTTTTCTCTCGCCCGTTTCTACGTGTACTTCAGAAACACCGGAGGAAAAAAATAACAGGCAAACGCCGAAGCACATTTGCCGAAGAGGTTTGCCAGCTGCGTGAGAATTTACGTACATACCAGGGGTATATTACAATGAAGTAAACAGGCTTACGTGTTGTATGTAGACTCATCAGCACTCCCAATGCGTCCCGTACAAACCCATCCAACTGTCAGAGGTGAAGTGGAGGAAAATGGTGTGTGATGGTGCTGGGAGTTGTTGAGGTTTAAGCATTTGGACTGTACAGGTCTGCATCAGGGTTCCCAGACCACAGCACTGCCGATGTCACGAGCGAGAAGAACCTGGAATATTCCCTCCGAACAGTCATGGGAATCTTGATATTCACAATACAGCTTTCTGGCGCTCTCTGTGTGCACGATGGCCAAGCGTTGAAAAGTATCAAGCCCTCTTGTTAAGAGTTCAATCACGCACCATGTGGGTGACTAGGTGAGCATCTGAAACAGAGGACAGATTGTGTGCGTGCTAAAGGGACGACGAATTGCGCTAATAAATATCGCCAAACGACACGATGAGGACGGGATTGTTGTCTGTGGCGTTCTCAAAATGGGTGTCGGGGGGGTTTCCAGGAAGGAAGGCGGGGGCAACAAAACGGGTACATTTTTATTGTCCATCACATTACGCGCAATGGAGAACGTCTGCTACTCCGGCAACGACAATCCAGCGACGCATCAGAGGTAATGTATAGCTATGGTAAAATTCAGTAGAAATACATAAACACAAAACAACAACAATGGAAAGTAGAAATACAACTTATAAAGGGCACTTCACTAAAAGAATGGATTAGCGAACTACTAAAATTTAAATGAGCAGCACCTGTAAGAGGGTTTAAGATAAGTTGTACCATTATTTTACCCTCTCGGCATTATCATAGTGAAAAAATTGCTGTTTTTTTTTTTTTTAAATCATTCGTTCGTCCATGCGATCCCTCACTATTTTCCCACCCTCTTTTACATTGCACACAGGTACAGTGTGTAGTTGTCCACCAAGCGATGTCCTCCCCTCGTGATCTTGTCAAATGGTGATATGTGGACTAATGTGTTTCTATTTGGGGTTTACTTGATATGAAAAAAGTTTGGGATCTCCTGTGCGAGGGACATTAACCACTGCATATTTTGAGAGCGTAGTGGTAGGTAAAGCCTGATGGGCAAATATTTGGTGTGTCCGACCAAACATTTTTCCTTGTGTTTAATCGTTCGGGAGAACACTGAACCTGTGTAGGTGCCCTTCAGTGATTCCCAGTGCAAAATAAACACTTGCGGTGGACGGCTGTTTACACGAAGCTCCGCTCGACGTGTGCATGGGCGTCCACGGAACAACTTTAATGTGCTGGTTGCATGGCCAATTTGACCTTCTTGAGAACTTGCGGCGAGCATGTGTGTTTGTAACATATCTATTCCAAACATGGAGTAAAAATTGTTGCTAATAGGTAGCGTGGAACACCGGTCCTCCTCCCTTCGCTCTGAAAGTGTCTTTTGTTGGTTGTTTGCACAGGTTAAGGGTCACTATGGGAGGCACAATCACACATATACACACTTGAGATATGCAGTCCTATATAAAGTGACTATAAAATGCTTTTAATATTAATACTGTTTATCAAACCGTGTATTACATGACAAGCATGGATTATAAGAAAGGAGCATGAAAATATTATTATAAAATACATTATAAAATACTCTAGCAATCAGTTGAAATAGGGATCACTGGGATAGACTCCAGCATCCCCTCAACCCTGAGAGCAGGATAAGCAGTTTGGATAATGGAATGGAATATTATTAAAAAAAAAATATATATATATATTACCAAGATGGGCTCGCCAGGTCGAATCCCTATGTTACCGCCGGCTCAGTCAGGCGTCCCTACAGACACAATTGGCCGTGTCTGCGGGTGGGAAGTCGGATGTGGGTATTTGTCCTGGTCGCCGCACTATCGCCTCCTCTGGTCAGTCGGGGCGCCCCCCGGATGGGCAGAGAGGGGGCGGAGCGGCAACCGGGACGGCTCAAGAAGAGTGGGATAATTGGCCAGATACAGTTGGGAGAAAAAAAAGGGATTGAAAATAAATAAATATTATATGTATATATATACCTTCTTTATATATATAATATAATATAATAAAGGATATATTATAAAATATATTTATATATTATAAAATATAACAAAGGTGCATGAAAATGAACAGTAGTTAAACAGATTTAGAGTAAGAACTACCCATAGTTAAAGAAAGACAAAATCAGTTAATTTTGTTCCTCACCAATTTCTGTCTCGTCCTCAGTGTCAAACCTCCTAAATGTAAGCAGCGCTTTCTTAAACAAACAACAACAAAAACAATCTTTCTTTGCCCCTGTTTTGATTCTCTTCTTTCATCTGAGAACATTTTCTTGTGGCAGCAACTGCCATGGCATCCTTTTACCTGACCTTTGACCCTTGACTCCCTAACACTAATTCTTTGTAATGTTGGTGATCCAATAAATCCAGCTTATTCTGCCGTTTCTCTCACCGATGGGCAGTTGGGTGGAACGCGTCAGCTAAATTCCCAAAATGTAAGACAAATATGAATATAAGACTCAGGTTTTTGCCTGTCCAAGCAGGATTTCTGTGGGAGGAAAGGCTGATCTCAGAAGGGGGGCAGCTTGCTCTAATAAGGCTACTGTACTAGAAGATGAATATGGACATTAATATTCAGAAGAATGTCAGCACATAGATTCTCTCGAGGCTGTCTCCATTTGTGCTACCTACACACACACACACACACACACACACACACACACACACACACACACGCACACTTAATCCCCTGCTGTAGTCGACTCGGCCCGTCCGGTAGTCAGTGAAACTGATATACTGATTGGTGCTGTAGGTTTCTTGCTCTGGCTGCAAGGGCTCATGGGACTGCAGGAAAACCTTAAGGAACCATTAGCGGTTTTATAAGTTGTACAACTTCTTATTGAAATCGGCGTCTCTCCTCTCTAACCTCTCTCTACCTCCATCCCCTCCACTCCCCCCTTCATTTTTTTCCACATGAACATCCACCCCCACCCAGCTACCCCTCCCCACCAACACCACCCCACCACCACAGCCTCAACTCCAGCTCTATAGGCAACAGTGACTGTACGGTTTCTGACCATGACTTTTCAGGGAGCTCACTTTTTGCATTGGGGTGTGTCCCAGAGATCATAATGCAAATATATATATATGTATATATATATATATGTGTGTGTGTGTGTGTGTGTGTGTGTGTATATATGGTTGCTCAGGGTCAATTGCCAAATATACATCACCTATAATAAAACACGGCCAAACAGAATCGAACTCAACAACTTCCCGGCAAATTAGAAACGGATGGGTTAAATGCAAAGGCCGGTAAAGCTGCCTTTGACACACATGCGTGAACATATGGAAAATATTAAACTTAAATAAATAGATAAGAAATTCACAAGGATAAATTCTTCTCTCGTGTTCAGTTTGCTTCCGCGCCAGCAGGTTTGGATGGTGACTGAAGGAATAGCCCAGTCGGACCATCTCAGTTAATGAGTGATGAATCCCGTTAAACTCACGAGTTTCCAATTCAAGAGTGCATGTACAACATGATTTACCGCTATGGAAAACACTATAGACATGCACCCTGCAAAACCGTGGCAAGAAATATCTGATAACTACTATTTCAGAGACCACCCAGAATTTCCCAAATCGTGTTTTCAGGGTAGCTCCCATCCTTCCACGGGGAGCGCGGCTCTGCGTGGAAAGATGGCAGCTCCTTCAGCTCCCCCGTAGTTTGCACCCTGCCTACTGGGCCTACTGACTTACAGCACATGTGCTCCTCTCTGTCCCCCGTTCTCTCCCCGGGCCGATAGATTTACAGCAGGCCTCACTGGAGAGTGGGGTGACGACAACAGGTTTTTGGGATTGATATCTGTTTTCATTACATCTGCTTTTAGTCTCGGTAGCAGGGGATTTACCAAGAGCTCAGATCTTATCAGCCAGGTGAAAGCTGTTTGATGGTGTCTCGTACAGTTTGGTGCAACATCACCTTCTGACATGGATTTTCTTTACATGCCTACATGCATGTACACGGGCCTTACCCACACACGCATGTCCACTCTTCTTGCTTTCATGCACCCTTTCTGGTAATTAAAGCTGCTACTAGGAGTTCATTACTGACTATTCATTAGTCTAGGTTTAATTTTGACTGTATATGACTGACATAAACAAATGAGGCCGTCAAACAGAAGATTAGATAGTGCTACTATATCTACTACTACTACTACTACTGCTGCTTCCGGCTGCTCCCGTTAGTGGATCATCCATTTCTCTGCATCTTCCTCTGTCACACCAGCCACTTGCATATCCTCTCTCACCACATCCATAAAGCTCCTCTTTGGCCTTCCTCTTTTCCTCTTCCCTGGCATTCCCTAGATATTCCCTACGTATTGCTACTATGTAGTGATTTGAAATACTCGTCTCCTGATGTGATTCAAAATCTTGACAAAATGATTTACGGCACATAGAAAGAACACATAGCCACAATTAGAGATACGCTACCTGGGGCGTCTGGGTGGCGTAGCGGTCGATTCCGTTGCCTGTCAACACGGGGATCGCCAGTTCGAATCCCCGTGTTACCTCTGGCTTGGTCGGGCGTCCCTACAGACAGGCTGTGTCTGTGGGTGGGAAGCCGGATGTGGGTATGTGTCCTGGTCCCTGCACTAGCGCCTCCTCTGGTCAGTCGGTCAGGGCGTCTGTTCAGGGGGGTGGGGGAACTGGGGAAATGGCGTGATCCTCCCACGCGCTACATCCTCCTGGTGAAACTCCTCACTGTCGGGTGAAAAGAAGCGGCGGGCGACTCCAAATGTATGGGAGGAGGCACGTGGTAGTCTGCAGCCCTCCCCGGATCGGCAGAGGGGGTGGAGCAGTGACCGGGACGGCTCGGAAGAGTGGGGTAATTGACCAAGTACAATTGGGGAGAAAAAGGGGGGAAAATACAGAAGAAAAAAAAATAGATACGTTACTTGATCACCGTGTATCGTGCAAACAGCCGTTTTTCCAAAATGCCCATTGCATTTCTCGATCTTCTCTTCAAAACAAAAGCCCAAGTTAGCGCACAGATTAGTGACCAACTTGATATGTTTCCCCCTGCAGTGAGACGGGGACCTGAAATACACTGGACGTACAGAGGAGAGAGCAACGCTTCCAAATTAAAACAGCAGTCGAGTCTTTGTTAGTTTTGATTGAAAGTAGTAGTGAATAGGTAGCCGGTGAAGGGCACGTGTATGTTGCACTGGAGTCAATAACAATGGTGCGTTCCGCTCAGGTTATAGGGGTCACAACAACCATCATTTATACCCGACCAATGACACAGATATGGAGACTTTCTCTTGGTCATATTGACATTCTTAAACTCGCATACCCAGCCATGTAAAACCTACAGTTGGGTTTTTTATGGATTATTAGTATAATCATTCTGGTTTCCTCCCACAGTCCAAAGACGTGCAGGTCAGGTGAATCAGCCGTACTAAATTGCCCCTAGGTGTGTGTGTGTGTGTGTGTGTGTGTGTGTGTGTGTGTGTGTGTGTGTGTGTGTGTGGGCCCTGTGATGGACTGGCGGCCTGTCCAGGGTGTCTCCCCGCCTGCCGCCCAGTGACTGCTGGGATAGGCTCCAGCATCCCCGTGACCCTAATTAGGATAATGGATGGGTGGATAATCATTATTCATCACCCCTGTCGCAGTAGTAGGAGTTGTAGTAAAGGCAACAGCAGTGGTAGTAGTAATAATTCTAGTAGCAGTATAGTTTTAGGTGTGAATCTAAAATAGATCATAAAATCAAACATAAAACCCGACACAAAGTCGTTTCCTGATAACATAGATCAGGCTTCAGGTCACTTCTAAGCCGTTGGAAATGAACAAAATTAAAATGTGTAAGGTCGATCCAGATTCGGAGCTGTTTGCCGCCGAGTCTCCCGGTTCAGTTTCACACTGTAACACCCATCTCGAGCCAGCAGGTCTTTTGACATACCATGTTTGACAGCAGAAAACCTGTTTTATTTCAAAATATTTGCTCAATAATTCAGAGACAGATGTGCTCGTATTCCCATAGATTTGATTTCACGCAACCTGAAATAAAAGCTCGCCCCCACTCATAAAACGCCCCGGTTAGCTGACTCTGCTGTGGGTACATTATTTTGCTCATGGAAAAAGATAGATTTCAGATTGTTATCAAGTTGTGTCCAAAGACTACACATGCCTTCACTGCTCTACTGGGGTCTTGGCACGTCATTGTATTTGCATAGTGCTTCATCGACATGGACCGACTTCAGATGTCGGTTGCACTTTTACATTTCGGCTACTCGCATGCCAATGAAAATGTTGTATTTTTGTCTTCTGGTGCATACTGATTTGACACCTATACTTAAAGAAATGTACAGCGTAGAGCATTTTTTTTGTTGAACACATTCAAGGTCTCTTTTTTTTTTTTTAATCTCGCGTAATTCAAAAATGTACCAAACTCCTTTTATATTTAACTCTCGTGACATTTAATTTGTTCTAATAATATATGCGTATGCAGGCTATTACATGAATGCTAAGTGTCCAACCCCAGACTTTTCCATGACCAGAAGTAAACCCTGCAAGCCTGACATTTGCCTCGTCGCCTTAGACTCTGTTCAGACCAACAAGGGTAATCTGTGGAATGGAATAATATGGTTTGGCTCGGTGTCTCCACCGATTGGTCATCTAAACATAGAAAGGCAGGGACTGAAAATAACCAGTGCATCTCCACACCTCAAATTATCGTCTAGTTTGAACAACAATGTGAGAAAATAGCAAGATGAGCAGTGGGCAAAGTGAGTTCCTTTTATTTTTATTTTTTTTATTGGATGCCTCTGTATAACCGTCATTACCAAGTGAGTTTATCAACGAGAAAATTATATATTGCTATATAACCATTCCAAACGCTTGTCTCCAGGTCAGATCTGACAAACAGTTTACGGCACACATTTAGAGATCTATTACCTTATCGCTGTATATCTCGAAAACATGTTTTTCAAAAACATTGCTACATCTCTCACTCTTCTCTTCAAAACAAATGCCCCAGAAACCAGTGAATGTGGATCTGTGCAGCAAGTGGTCATGCTTATGCGAAAGGAAGTCGCTCTTTCATGAAACACTGCCACTTTTGTCCACAAGGGTGTGCAAAGTCAACAGATCCGAAACTCATCGCAGCTTTAAACGCATTTTATTAAAGCAGCTGTAGACAACTCCCCCGTCCCCCGTGTTTGATTTTTTTTTTTCAATTTATTTTATTTTGAGATACTTTATCGATCCCCGTGCTGAAATTATGTTCTGCGTTTAACCCATTGTGTAGCAAGGAGCAGTGGGCAGCCACCGTGCAGCACCCAGGGACCAACTCCAGATCGTCTTGCCATGCCTCCTCGGTCAAGGGCACAGACAGGAGTATAAGCCCTAACATGCATGTCTTTCTTTGATTCCAAGTTTTTGTTTCCGAGTGTTTTTCTTGTTTGCACCACTGTTGCAAATACAAGTGGATTGCTTTCCCTTTATTAGCAGCCTGGCTACGGTTCAAAGCAGGAAACAACCGCAAGAATCCCAATTTGAACTAGAAACCCCGATCTCAGTGCTATGATAAAGTCAGAATAAAACATCTGGTAGTATTAGTGAGCAAGCAGGTTGTGTTACTTACTGATCCAGTAGAAAGAATGCCAACTGAATGTCAGTTTGGAACCCTCTCAAGTCCCGGGTGTTGTTTCGAACTCCGTTTCCCCGTTGAAATTTGTTTCCTCCTAGCCAGAGTTCAATAGAACACCGGGAGGCTTGGTTAACCTTAACCTAACCTCAACCTAACCTCAGCCTAACCCTAAGCTTAACCTAATGCTTGCCTAAACCCAATCATAACCAATAGCTACCCTATTTCCATGTGAACGCTTTCCTCTGGCTTGGAGGAAACAGACCTTGACGGGGAAACGGTTCAATACAACACCAGAACTCACTCCATCGTGTGAAGGCCTAGCCGAGGTTCGCTCTTGTTTTACCTCTGCTTCTATCACTCTCCCTCTTCATCTTTGCCTCCTCCATCAATGGAGTTCTTTTTCTCTTGCCAGGTAGAGTTTCCACTGTCAATTCGGTTGTTCTGCCATCCGCCATTTCCACTACAGGGGATAGCTAGCAATAGCTACTGGGGAAAACGCTATCCACTTCCTATTTTGGTTGTGCGATGGTTGACGCACTTCCTTTGTGCCGTAAATCGAGCCTTCCCGCGAGATGTACCCGGGGGCAGACAGAATTGTACAGTGAAAGCGAGGCTTATAGGGGACCGATCTAAATGCCAATGGTGTCATTATTCTATAACCATTACACTGCGCAATCAACATTTTAAGTCATAATGCCAAGTTAGAGCAAAAAAAGTTGTCTACTGACGCTTTAAACAGCAGTGAATACAGAAATACCTGTATTGACACTGACACTTATTATCGCTGACTGAAAGGGTGAAATGTTCTTCCATCATCTAGGATTTAGACTCAATTACCATAATCGTATTTGGCAGAATTTGGGGCTTGGTTGTGAAATATTGCAAGTCCATCCAGGTTTTACTGATGTTGGCCTTAAAGACAGCACATAACTCAACAGTGTCAAGCGGAGATGATGCAATAATGTTGCCGATGGTTCAATGTCATTCAGGGGGAGAAAAAAAACAACAGAAAAGTTTCACAATTTGCCATAATTCTTACCTCCGCTTTCCTCCAAATGGGGTAAATCAAAGGTTTTTGGCATGGGCACTCCACTGTCAGTCACTGCGACAGATGTCCATCAAAATATAGTCCAAAACTGACGATGCTGTGGATCCATGTCATGCACAGAGGACTGACAACCTTCCACTCAACAAATACACACACACACAAACGCACACACAACCACACTTCATGCTTAAGCCCCACTATTTCAGGGGTTAATGTAACACAGCATTAGACTTGCATCCAGAGAGAGAGAGAGAGAGATCACATCCTAGAGCCAGTCTACTGAGTAATACCACAGTGGCAGATCAAATATTTGGTGTACCCTGCTCGGAGAGCACTCCATTTCAGTAATTACCCTTTGCCCACTTTATCCTCACTGGACTATCACTTCCAAGTGTTTACAGTCTGCACACAGATCTGTCAGTGATCTCTGTCTGGGTAAAGGACAGTGACTGCTGTCTCCTTTACTCATGAGCGGTGCAAAACCAGCCAGGACGGCGCTTAATCCTTGATTAAACGGCTGGGACCAGACGGGGCAGAAATTCAAAGTGCTGGTAGAGTCATTATGTCGTGCGGCTAACTGAATGCTAAACAGTACGAGTGTGTGTGTGTGTGTGTGTGTGAGGATTCTGGGATGGTTTCCCTCACCTGTGGGTGGACAGCAGCTCACGTTTGTCTGCGTGCATGCACAAATGCATTTGCGTATTTGTGCACACGTGGAGACGGGTACATCTGTGCAATGTTTGTACTTGCGTATTGGTTTTTCGATCGTATTCCCGCCGTAGCAGCGGCCGAGGTGGAATGAGCTCATAGAAAGGACACAAGTTGTCACAGCTTCAGTAATCTCGGGACAGGAAATTAAAATTACAGGAAGGAATGTCTGACAAATTATCTTTGCTTGCATCTGTGTAAGTACGGGCGAGCGCAGCTTCACGCGTGTGTGTCGCTGCGTAGTTGCATGTATCTGTAGCCCTTTGTGTGTGTGTGTGTGTGTGTGTGTGTCGTTTCTTATGCGCTCGTGTCGTACTCCGCCGAAACCCTCCCTGAGTAAGAGGGTGATATTGTCCGTCGGTTATTAAAGCCAGACGTGTGGTCTGCCGAGGCCCGTGACAGCTTTATATGTCAGCTCTACCTGACAGGACATCTTCATAGGTTTGGCCGAAGGACTTATTGGCTCAGCACCGCGTATATCAAACAATGCAGTCCGATCCCGGCTTCCTGCGCGCAGCTTTTGAGTTATATTGTCGAGGGGAGGCCCAAATAAGTCGAAGAGATCAATAAAATAAGTTTATTTCGACAAAGCGTAACCGGATACCCGGAGCCCTTCCGAACAATGGAGGGATTGCATCATCCGATATATGAAACACACAATTCCAGAGATGTATTTGGCGAAGGGGCCGCATGTCATTGGGTGAAAGTGGAGGCTAGCAGTGTTGCAGTGGCAAGCGAGTGGCAGGTTTATTGGGTGCGACGTAACCTGATACCGAGGGTGTCTCGTGAACTGATGCAGTGGGTGTATATATGTGTGTGTGTGTGTGTGTGTCAGAGCAGCGATTGATTTATGGAGATCTAGTTAAAGATGTATTAACCAAAAAAAAAAAAAAAAGGCGGGGGGGGGGGCCCCCTCTCCTCCTCCCAACCATTTACTTTAAACTCTCCTGTCACCACAACATTTGGGGGGCTACAAAGTTGATACGCCCCGAGATTACGTCACCGTTTACCCCGCTATCGAATGTCAAATAAAAGATGTAAAGCAGCCGGACTCACTTGTGTGATGTAGCACAAAGTTGTCGTTTTGAAAAATACAATAACGCCCGAGGAGGACCGAGAGAGACTCGGGTGTCCCGTCGCACTTTGAACGTTATGTCCTTGGCGTGCGCTCGTAATGAAGGGTTGCCGTTGTCACATATATGGAGTGCCGCGTCCAGCCGGTATTTACCTACAAAGGGTTTTGTTGCACGACGAGCTGTTCGTCGTTTGCGACAAACCACAACGCCGGAAACGTCAATCCGCCGGGCCTGCAGTGGAGCGCTGTGCAGGGAGCGGCTCTGACGGTCGGCCGTGTCACGCAGGACCGCAGGGAAAATAAATGGGAGGGGACAGCGGAGACATAGTTAGGACTTTTATTTATTATTACATTTGTTTTTTTTTTAGATTTCCCAGTAAACTGACCTCGCTCTGCGGTGGTGTATTTCATCTCCGGGCAGGTAAGAGAATCTGGCAAGTCTTTGCCAAGGGGCCGACGCAGAGGATAGTCAAACCAATGGGCCGTGACCGCAGGATTCAATGTATCTCTTGTATAACGGGTGGGGTGGGGGGGGTGGGGGGGGAATATCAATATTGTTATAGAAGATGCCTGAATGGTGGGCTGTATCAACTGAACCAAAGTTTTAAAGCTCTCCGGTGTTTTGGAAATGAACTCGCAGGTCTGCAGTTTGGCTGATCGATTCTTCAGGGTCCCGACTAAACGTCTTTTTTTTGTTTTTTTCATTTCAGTTCTTCTTCTTGTTGTTGTTTTTTTCCCCCCCTTTATTAATGTAGGTATTCTTTGCTTTCCGACCACATGCACTTGGAAATTCATTTCGCCCCTCTTATTTTTAGCAGACTTAAGAAGAAAAAAAAAAATCCCTATTTTTTTTATAAACTCTGAGACGGCGTTTATGGCAAAAGCAAACAGCGCGTGTGGTATAAATTTCAATTTGTATGAGTTTTTCGTCTGTTCTGTGTCTCACATCATCATGGGTGGGACCACCTTAACTCTAATTCACTGCGTATTAGCATTTATTGTCTAAAAAACACCAGTGAACACCCACTTTGGAGGAAAGAAAAAGAAAACCACACAGTTCTGTATCACTGGCCATACTCCTGTGCTGCCGCTCTTTCTCCCCATCCATCTCTCTCGCTCACTTCCCCTCTCTCTCCATCTCCCTCCCCAGTGTCATTTGTCAGCATGACAAATACAACTTTTAGCTAAATGTGTCCCGGTGTCCCCAGACTGCACTAAACACCAGTCATGAAAAAGCCATTGCTAACAGCCAGACATCCTGATCCAGCTCTTGCCATGGTAGATGCATTAGGCCTCTCTCTCCCTCCCACTCCTGTGGAGAGCATGGCGGAGAGACGGTGGGAGCCAGCGGGGGGGGGGGGTCAAGAGAGAGAGACGGAGAGAGAGATGAAGGGTGCAGGAGAAAAAGAGACGCACCCATAGGGAGAGAAGGAGCCCGGGAGATATAGAGACTGAGGGCGGGCAAAGTTATCTGAAGACAGATTGAAAGAGAAGCTGGAAGAGCAGAGAAAGATAGATTGCTATTTAGGGAGAAAGACGAGAAACGTCGAGAGCAAAGCGGCCATGCTGGAATCGATGTAAACGAATTAAGGGGAGTACAGTGGGAGGTGTATTTGAGGGTACGCTAGGGGGCCCCTCTAAATGTGACCCCACTGTACAAGCTGCCTCTGCTTCTGATGCCTCTAACAGCTGCTGGCGCTGCAAGCTGCAGGTATGACATAGTGTTTACCTCTGGGAAACACATTAGACTAATGTGGTGTCTCTCTCTCTCTCTCTCTCTCTCTCTCTCTCTCTCTCTCTCTCTCTCGCTCACTCTCTTTAGCCCGCTATCTGTTTCTCTTACCGAGGGTTGAACGTATGAGAGGGAGTGTTGGTAGATCCTAAAGCACAGATTGGTCCACTGGGGTCATTTAAAAAAAAGAAATTTTGAAATAAGCATGTTTTTCTTTCACCTCTTCAGTTTCCTACAGTGGTCTTCAGCATTCACTTTGCCCTCGCAGGCTATTGTCAACGGTAAACGAGGGCATGTTGATGGGGGAAATAAAAGTGCAGTTAGGGATGAACAACATATCGTTTCAGAATCGTCATCGCTATATACGTGTGCACTAAATAAAAACACTGCAAAGGATGCAATGTAAGGCAAACTGGGCCCATCAGTCATGCAGGCTGAAACTCAACATACTGGATAGATGAATTCTAGCAAGGTCTGCTTTTTTTATGACTACTCTTGAAGGAAAATATTCTAGCGCATCTGACAAATCACATAATTTAATCTGATTGTATGACTTTGTGGAAAACTGCTTTATTTCCCTAATCATGAGTGGGGTGATAAATTATTTTTGAATTTAGGTTTCATCATCATCATCAGGTCGAGTATCCTCACATGGATCTGACCCTCTCACACCACCCGTCTCTCTCCTGCATAGCAGCTGGAAGATCCTCAGATGGACATCCTGTGTTGTCGACAAGTTGATTGATGTAATTTCCTGCATGCCTTCCCACACGTGTCTTTCCACATTTGGGTGACCAAAGGAGAGTGCTGCTTGCAAGTTCTTCGTTGTTCCTCCAGCAACGACCAGCAAATCGAACCCTTTGTTCTCGGATAGTGTTTGAGATGGTGGGTATATTGCCATAGGGACACTTCTTTGTAGGATGCTTCTTCCAGGATACATTTAGTGCAGCACGCAGCATTCTGGTGAAAGCTCCATCAAGTTTGGATTCAAGCCATTTAGTGAGGGCCCAAGAAGATGATCCATAAGTGAGAACGGACTCAACTGTTGCTCGAAAGAATTCCCGCTTCAGTTTGTCTGGTAACATGGACTTCTAGATGATGTTAAGTCCCTCAATGGCACCCCAAGCCTTTCCAATTCAAAGCTGCACATCTCTTTTGGTGGATTCGATGTTGCTTCCCAAGTAAATGAATTCCGAGACAGATTTGATGTTATGACCATCTGATGAGGAGTTGATTCCTTCTTGGTTGTAGCTGATGAATTCAGTTTTCCTAGAGTTGATGTGGAGGCCTACTTGAACCCTTTTGTGGTCAACGGTCAGAGTCACCAACTCATTTGAATCTGATACTGCTCACGTCCATAGTTGTAGAGAAACATGGACGTGTTTTAGTCAGACTCTTCTTACTAAACAAGCTATCGAAAGATGAATTCAGGTATAAATAATCTTCTCATCTCATCATCAGCCACTTCTCCAGGGTCGGGTCACCATGGCAGCAATCTAAGTAGGGCACTCCAGATGCCCCTCTTCCTAGCAATGCCCTCCAGCTCCTCCTGGGGATCCCAAGGCGTTCCCTGGCCAGATTGGACATGTAGTCCTTCCAGCGAGTTCTGGATCTATCCTGGGGTCTCCTCCCAGTTGGACGTGCCCGGAAAACCGCCAAAGGAAGGTGCCCAGGGGGCATCCTAATCAGATGCCCGAACCACCTCAACTGGCTCCCTTCGATGCGAAAGCAGCGGCTCTACTCCGAGCTCCCTTTGGCTGTCTGAGCTCCTTGCCCTATCTCGCTAAGGTTGAGCCCAGACACCCTACGGAGGAAACTAATTTCAGCCGCTTGTATCTGCGATCTCACTCTTTCTGTCACTATCCAAAGCTCATGACCATAAGTGAGGGTTGGAACGAAGATTGACTGGTAAATTGAGAGCTTTGCCTTCCGGCTCAGCTCCCTCTTCACCACCACGGTCCGGTACAATGTCCACATTACTGCTGGTGCTGCACCAATCTGCCAGTCAATCTCCCGCTCCATCCTACTGTCACTCGTGAACAAGACCCCGAGATACTTGAACTCCTTCACTTGAGGCAACAACTCATCCCCAACGAAGAGGGAGCAATCCACCATTTTCCGGTGGAGAACCATGGCCTCAGACTTGGAGGTGCTGACTCTCATTCAGCCATTTTACACTTAGCTGCAAACCACCCCAGTGCGCGCTGGAGGTCGCATTCTGATGAAGGCAACAAAACCACTTCATCTGCAAAGAGCAGAGGTGCAATTCTGAGGTTCCCAAAGGGGACACACTCCTCACCTTAGCTTCACCTTGAGATCCTGTCCATGAATATCACAAACGGAATCGTAAACGAGGAACAACCTTGGCAGAGTCCAACACCCACCGAAAACGTGTTTGACTTTGTGCCAAGAATAAGGACACAGCTCTCACTTTGGTTATACAAGGACTGAACTGACAAGACTGGTTTAGATAATAATAATAATAATAATAATCGTTACATTTATATAGCGCTTTTCTAGACACCCTAAGCGCTTCACATTGATAACTCACTTCAACCACTACCAATGTGTAGCACCCATCAGGGTGATGCGTGGCAGCCATTTTGCACCAGAACACTCACCACACATCACTTTGAGGTGAAGAGGGAGGAATCACTGAGCCAATTACATGGGGGGATGATTAGGTGGCCAGATGGAGAGAGCCAGGTTGGAAATTTTGCCAGGACACCAGGGGACCCCCTACTTTTTGCAATAAGTGCCATGGGATCTTTAATATCCACAATGAGTCAGGACCTCGGTTTAATGTCCTACAGCAGTGCTCCCGTCACTGCACTGGGGCATTGGGATTTGATATTTGTTGTTTTTGTTAGGACCAGAGGGAAGAGTGCCCCCTGCTGGCCCTACAACACCATTCCCGGCAGCAACTCAGTTTTCCCGGGAGATCTTTCATCCAAGTACTAGCCAAGTGCATACCTGCTTAGCTTCCATCATTCAGCAGATCCAGGGTACATGTTGGTATGGCTGCCAGTTTGAAAGTTAGAAGCTGCATATTTGTGGTTAAATCTTGCAACTCCTTTTTTATTCTTTAATATTGCAATACATTCAACCCTCGCAGCAGTGGTCTTGTCACGCTGGAAGAGTGCGATGCTCTCATCATGAATATTGGGATGAGTGATATTCCTCTGGGTCTCATTCATGGGAGCTGCTGTGTTCCTCTGTGATATGCAGGGTTCCTTATTGCCGACCTATCAATTGCCACTCATCAGTTATGTCTCGCTCAAAGCAGATGCTACCTGTAATCATGAAGATGAGTATCAGTAACAGTAGAGATGATTTCCACTAAAATGCTCAACTACTTGGCTTTTTAATAACTAAAAACGAGGATTGCAGATTGTTGGACAAAGCCAACATTTGAGTCTTGCTAGTCCAAATGGACAAGGGCAGGCCAGTTAAAATCTGATATATGGCTGTTACACAGCCCATTTTTATTTACAAACTATAAACTTATAAAAAACACGTGTTATACATATCATGCAGACAGACAGACACTGTTCAAGGTAATATGCCGTGCCAATGCCTAAGAAATTGATGTGCTGTGTCCAAGAACGGTTTCTGCTGGGATCGCCTTGTTGTCAGACCAAGGCGATCCCAGTAACCAGGCAGGCTTTTAGTAAGGGAGTATAAATGAAGCAAAGGAAAAAAAGAAAAAAAAAAGCCATGTATGTGTCCTTAAAAGAGTATCTAGTTAATTTATTGCTTGAATTTGAGGAGTAGCAGCAGACTAATAGTGAGCAATTGAGCAGATGGTGGCATTTATTTCCTACATCAAATTATTTCAGTAGTTTGGGATACTTAAGTAAAAAAAATGAGATATGCTGTCATAAGATAAAACTTTAATAACACCGTTGCAGATAAGCAAGGACATTTACATAGAAAAGATGATGATGAAAATAAACTGTAAATCGGTGGTAAACTATACTGTTGGTGAAAGTGCAGCCTATCCAGTACAGATTGAGTGAATTCTGGTTTTTAACACTGACAGATTCACATGCTAATATACATTTGTGTTCTACAGATATGTGAGTTTGCAGTATAAGGATGCAGGCTGCAGAAACGTGCATTGCTGACTCCCCACATTATTAAATACATACAGTGCTGCAAAGCAGACGAGTAAGTGCACATCATTAGCTGTTTTCGTATGATCAGATCTGCAGATGGAGGGACACGTATACCGCAAAGCGTCTGCTTCAGTGTCTATACAGTAAGAGAGAAGGGCATATGGTGGTCAAAGTTTGGAAGGGAATTCTTACATGCCGTTTTCAGCCTTCCTGCACAGTAAAGCAGACGGTCCTTGAGGACAGATTTAGTTTGTGTTGAAATAGCCACAAAGGACTATATGATATATCTTTGGGAAGAAAATGGGGGGCTAGCACTATCATTTGTATGGAAGGAGAATGGAGAGGTAGTTGAAAGCAAGAAATAAATGAACTAAGGCGGATAGGTTCATGGATCTTTGTGTACCAGATGGGGAGTATAATGTTGGAGTACTGGCAACGGGACACAGCCAATCAATCCTCCACTGTAAGGGAACGAGTTTTTGAGAGCAACACAGAATTGTGGTGTAATGGTAAATTATGAGATTGCCTTTTCATATATTCCAGTTAAGACCATCCGGTCCCCCAGCAATAAATTAGCAAACTGATTAGATAGGCTTTGTTTCCAATGCATGAAAATAAATGAAAAAATGAACTGTATTATTTTTTAAAGTGAGTCATAAGTATTTCAATGGCAGAGCCATGATTATTGGAAGTGCTACTGTTTTCCTTAGATACTTAATAAGAGACATGTCAGGTTATGACTCACCCACAGGTGAGTCATAACTTGACATAATAAGTGGTATGACATACGGTGAGAGATCTTATAAACTGAACTTTTCCCAGGACTACGGCCCGATTTTGAATATGTTTGACCAAATTAGAGTCAGGATTACATATAGGAAGACGTGACTTTGCAACTTTCATAGCCAGGGGAGGATGACAGCCGGCCAGATTGCCAGACAACCTGACAACAGCACCGGTCAAGCTGCTTCATGATTTCCCTGTTATAGTGCAGCTGAGGTGACTCAAGCTGTGACTAACCACCGAAACGAACCACTATCGACTGTCTACATCTATGGCACAAGGCAGCTAGTGGGCACAAAGTGTGGCACGGAGGTAACCATATCTGTTCTCGCTACTCGCCACTCTCCCTCTGAAACCGTATCCAGTCTTCTCAGAGACAGAAAGGGCGGGGTGGTGTTATTCCTATGCTGCAGTTTGACACGGACCTGGACGCCTTGGAGCCAACGGGGCCAAATGTCTGGGAGCGACCCAGCCCATCAGGCATCCAGGCTGGGAGGAGAGTGCCAGTAGGCTGCCTTGCCTGGCCCCGGTGTCTCCCCAGGGTTTGGACTGGCAAACACTTGGGGCCAGAAGTGGACGTTTGACAGAAGTTAATTGCCTCATGTAAATTTAAATGCAGAGCTTGCCATGCGTAGACTGGCATAACACTCACACTCTCTGCAGGCAAGAGCAAGGTATTGAAAAAAAAATGTTGATATCAATCCAGTGGCATCAAATTTGACAAAACCACATGCAGGAACATGGAAAGGGGGTTTTGTGGTCCTAGCAGGAGCCCGCTGTCGTCAGGCAGACTGGAGAGCTGGCTTCTGACTCACACATCTCAACACCGTGGAGACACAACTGCATTTTGAAAAGGTTTGCCTTTACAATATCACGCCGGTAGCATTTAAAGCCCCTCTGTCTTTCTTGGATGCTCCACTGTAAAATAAAACAACACGCTGTAACACAAAACTAATTGTATTAATGTTTCGTGAGCGACCAAGTAAACGAACTAGACTACATTGGTAGAAGAGAGCAGATAGGAGTAAGTGTTGACTCAGTTCTAGCAATCGAAGCATGATATGCCTACCCACACACACCAACTGGGTGGCGCTTAGGCTTTTAGACCAGCATCTATATCAGATATAAGATCTATGGGCTTTAAAAACTTCTCCTTCGAAGCCTGATGCCTTTATCCTGACACGGTCTCTGGTGGCACTTTGCAGTGGATGAGTTGGTGTCGGCCGGTAATATTGCACCCTTGCTTCGTTAAACACCTCTATTACCGGCGTCTCCTACTGATCCATTTTCTTCTTGAACTTGTCATTTTTATGCTCTCACACTATAATTTGTCTGTTTTACTGTTCTGGTGGCAAAGTTAATCTGCTTTGTACTTTGTTTTTCCTGTTCTCCGCCTCTTGATGATCCAAGGCGCACCTGCTCGAATCGCTCAACTTGGCACACGTTCTTACTATGATTCGATTACTACGTGGCAAATGTACTCCTACAGTTACTTCATATGGTGATATGAAAAGTACTACTTCTATGTGTTCATAATGTATTAGTATGATACGATTGCTATGCAGCGCTCTATAATGCTGATAACACTCGATTTTATTCAATTAATCGCGGACTCCCTTTTTAAGGCGCTGTGGATAAAAGCATCCGCCAAATCAGTAAATGTAAAATCCACATACATATATATACATATATATATATATTCTAAGCGCCGTAAGATCAGTGAGGTCGGTGCGGGGAGCAGCTTTGAGGGGTCTTGTGAATTTTTTTCCGCCCTCCATTTTAGGGAGTAAACTGTTAATCACATTACAGTTGGTGCCTTTGAGCTTGTGTTGACATGTTTTTTTGTTATTTCTAGTGCCTTTTGCTGCTAGCCACATAACAGGGAGCGTCCAGGGCCAGGCCAACCACCCAGACATGATGTGGAATTAAGCGGCCAGACCACATGAAGCTGGCCCATCAGACAGGAGCAGAGAGACGGCTTGGAGCTAGGTATTTAGCTGTCACGGGGCCATCAGCGAGAGATGGAGACACGACCGCGCTGCGGTGCCGCGGTCTGTGATTACACTATACCGCCAGGGAACGAGAGAAGAAAAAAAGAGAACGAGAAAAAGCAAAAGAAATCAAAGCATTGATTACATTCTGCAGCTGACTGCGGGTATGGCTTCGATGGCTGCGTGGTCAGAACTGACTGACATTCGAACGGCGGTGGGGCGATTTCACCGGTTCTGTCTTCTCAGTGAAGGGATCAGGTCAGACAATCCTGTTAATCAGGGATTCAGTATCGCAGCTTTAATGCCCCTGAAGATGCCAAGATGAAGCAATGTCACTTTTCATTATTTCTACATCCTAAGCACTTCCTCCAAGTCTGCTGTCAACCGTGCAAGACTGTAATAGATACTACTGTGCAGGACTTCTTCACACTGATATATGCCCTCCAGAGATGGAAATACTGATTATAGCCTATTACTCAGTGTGGGAATGGGCTTAAAAACCCCAAAGTGGTCAGAGGAGGCCAACATTCAGAAGTCAGTGGAGGAAGTCAGAGAAAGAACTGTTCTCTTTTCCAGGGTGGTTGGGCTGTCACAACTAAAAAGTTTTCCCCTCTTTTTCTGATGTCCTGACTTCATTTCTTCAGTTTCTTGTTCACATCTCCTGGGCCAGCCTTTGGAAACCCAGAAAGGACATTTTCACAAAGCAAGGTGGATGTCTGCTCGTACCATGCTAATTTTAAGGGACCTGTGGTCTCACCAGCTAAACGCATACCTTCCTCTTCCAATAAGACTTGATAATGATTCGTCCATCTTTTTTTGGCCAGCCAACAAATTTGGATGTAATCTGTGTTTTCGCTCCATTACTTCGTGTATAGATCCAGTTAACATTGTCATCATCAGAAACTGTAACCTCTCACCGCCGCTTTTTGGAAGAAATACGTTTTGCTTTGTTTTCACCAGTTGGAGGATACAAGCAGTGCTTCAACAACCAGCTGGGTTCCTGGAAATGTAGATTTTGCATTAAAACGCACAAATTTTGTTCTACTCAATAACGTTCGAAACATAAATATCTGTAGGACTGCTCCAAGGCAGATGAAGGCAGATTGCACGGCACTGAACCTCTGTATTCGCCAACGTGTAACAAGGTTTATTTCTATCGACGTCCATCCATCCATTATGCAAACCGCTTATCCTACTCGGGGTCGCGGGGATTCTGGAGCCTATCCCAGGGGTCGCTGGGCAGCAGGCGGAGAGACACCCTATACAGGCCACCAGGCCATCACAGGGCATGATTAATAACGTGACTCAATATTAAAATAAGGCTCCGTCTTATCTACAATGAAGTGGGAAAATTGGAGCAATTCAAAGAAAATGTACAGCAAAATGAATTTTAATTTCTTGACGTGAAAAATGAAATAATCCCATTGGGGAAACCGATTGATCCCTAGCCGTTTTCCCCCGTTTGTTTATTTGTGTGACACAAGGCCGTAATGGCTGCGTCTGCTGTTGTGCTCTTCAGCTTGCGTCGCATTACAACGTGTTATAACGCTAGTATATCGCGCGCCATTCTTGGTATGGAAACTTTGGCTGCACAGAAACGTTTCACTGCGGTCACGCTGGAGTCGGTGACCCATTCGTCAACCCCAAACCTCTCTCGAACCATCCACAGCTGTCTAGCAGCCCACCAAACAATAACCTTTGCCCCCTCATCCAACATGGCTGCCATCTTAAGCAATTATCACCAATTGGTCAGTTATTTTCTTAGGGCCACTGAAATTACCACAGCATTAAAGTAAGCAGGCAATAAAATGTAAACGCTTCCATTTGCAGATCAGAGCCCGGGGAGGTGTGCCCCCCTCACACATATGGGGTAAACAGGCGCACACGTGCACGTGTGTACATGCTCATGCAAAGGCACACACACACACGCCAGAAACCTCACCTTGTATGCTCAATAGTATCTGCATTTTAACGTGGTGATAATAAAACTATCCCGATGTCAATCCGGCCTCCACTTTTGCATGATCATCGAGTTTGAGGAGCAGTGGGACGTTAAATTGCATGCTGGTAAACTACAGGTGCAGACTCTTGTTCTAGCAGAAAGCGTCTCGCAGCAAACGGCATCGTTCAGTGCTGCTTCCCACTATCTCGCCACACTTGACGCTGTAGTTTTGCTTTGTTGAGTGGGCTAAATTGAAGATTCGGAGAGGTGGACCTTGCCAGCGGTAGCAAAGTTCAGCCTAATTTAATCCCTCTACACAGTTTCCATCAGCAACTCCAGATTTATGACACTATCCAAACAATTCTGAGGCCCCAAAACAAGAATGATTTAGTGCAGCCATAAAGAAATAATTCCTGTGAACGAGGGAAAAACTGAGATGGACAGAATGGAAGAAACTATAATTGAGACATTAATATGGGATATTCGGAGCTGTCCGATCCATTTTCTCTCTCGGGTTTCATGGCTGCGATTACTGTGGCAGTGAAACAACAGCCTTTACAGGAACCTGTTGAGTTTCGTCCATTGTTGGATTATGAGCTAGACTGAGATTGATGCATCCGCTGTGTGCAAGTTGCCGTGTAATAAACAGAAACCCTTCTGATTGTGCTCCGGCTGGAAGCGTGGCGCGCCTTGCCAGGGCCACGACACTTACGCTAGCAGGGCTGAAGCAAATAAATCCAGACGTTTTCTCTTCTAATAAATAATTATATCGTCCATCTGGACCGTGGAGTCGGGTTACATAACACTAGCTGGCACCTTTTCCGTGGTTGGAGACACCCTCGATACGCTGCTTTTGAGATTTTTGATCCGGTGGTACGAACACTGGTGCAAGGACAAACCTGCTCCGACTCGAGCGGGAAATGCAATTGAAACACGATGACAACGGCGGCGGTACTTCTCTAGGACAGCTACTCTACCAGTTATACCGTCAGTATTACAGTAGTGTCACCATGTAGTGTGATGTAGTGTGTCACATATTAGCTCGCCAGGGTGATCTTTGGTGTTTTTATAAGGGTGGTAACTGTTTACCGCTGAGCTGACGGCCCCCACATTTTGTTTGCAGTTGTCGTTGCCGGAGGGATGGGAGGGAGGGAGGGATGGGGAAAAATCACAGATTTCAGCTTTAAGGACTCTTGATACCTGTGTAGCTTGATGGATACAGCATCCTTAGTATCACTGCCAGGGGCTTTCCCTGTTTGGCTTAGCGGTTACATAACGGCACCAGCGCTGTGGATGTGATACCACCGGGCCACCCATGCTGAAAATGTAAACTCGTGGCCACGTGACCTGCTCTGGAATGGCGGATATTCGTGGTTATTCAACCCGTCGCTTATTTGCTGTGTGCATTTGCATGCTTAAATGGGACCTTCAGGCCCACCTTGTTGTGTGCCGTTTCTCTAATCCGCTTGTCTGACAGTGCTTTCTTTCTCGACAGGCTCTCCGCTGCCAGGTTCACTTACGATGGCTCAGCAGTATTCCGTCAACGGAGGCGTGCAGGCTCCGCTGCAGAGGGGCCCCATCCAGACACGCCAATGGTTTGTTTACTTATTTGTGTGAGTTCACGTGTGTGTTTGTGGGCATGCATATGTATGTAATCCGTAGTTCCCGCGTGTTCTGCCTGTGCACGTGCGCACGTATGTGCGCGCGGACGCCTACGTGCGCATCTGCGTGTCCTGTGCGGAGGTGTGTCCCGTCAGCCTCAGACGTGCCTCTGTTTGTGTTGGGATGAAACGCCCCGTGGCGCCATTTTGCCGTTAGTGAAACAACCTGCATTCCGTCATATTAGTGCCTTTTTTGCTGACGAGGTGAGGCCGCCGACACACACGGGGAAAACAAGTCTGCACCTCCGCTGGGCTGACCTGCGCTTATATCCCTCTTTAGATATTGAACAAATACGGAATCGGAAAGCCGTGCCAAAGATCCCTCAGGGTTTTTTTTTTGTTTTTTAAGGTAGTCTGTATGATTGACTGACAGGTTTATGAAATAAATGATGTCTGCAAGATTCCTTCGTGCAGCATCATTCGTGGCTATGCTTCATCCATGTACTGTCTGAATCTCACACTTTGCAATTTGTTCTTGAATTTTCCATGAACCTCGGGAAGCGTCCGCAGTGTGCGGGAGCACCCTGCCGGCTGGGCTCTACTGATAAGTTAAGGCCACGTTGCCTGTTTGTCCCCTTTTCCATCTTCTCAGAAACAGTCAATACAGCTGTCTCCAAAACTATCAACTTGGTTTCAACAAGAAGGTTGGAAAAATGTCCGAGGAGCAGGAGCACATAGCCCACCATTCATTTCGGTCCAGTCGCCATGGTAACATTGCAGTTTGTCTGTGCGCGCACAAATGTATGTGTGTGTGTGTTGTGTGTATGCGTGTGCATGTGTGTGTGTACGCGTGTGTGTGTGTGTGCGCCCAGTGTCCCTGACTCATGCTGGAGCCTCGGCCCATGTGCCAGGCGCCAATCAAACACAGCTTGTGTGCCACCGAAACCGCTGTGTCCATCCCACCCTGCCCTTTCTCTAGCTGTCACCCCTTGGCAATAAACAACAAGAATAAGAAAGAAAGAAAGAAAGAAAGAAATCTCTCGCTCGCTCTCTCAGGCAAGTGGCAGGTCTCCGAAGTAGCAAAGCAGCACGAGCAGGGAAATAAATAAATAAGCAAAATTGTCCCAAAAAAAATGTGAAGTGACAGATTTTTCATTGCAGGTCTTGTCTGTAAATCAGCACTCCGACGAGAGGGTTTGGAAAGGATCTCCCTCTTTCCCGTGCTTTTCTCCCTTTCTAGGTCGAAAACAAACGAGAGGCAACGAAACGAAATGAACTGGGTCTAAATAAGGTCTGAAGGCAGAGGAAATCAGGACGGAGGAATAACAGAACCGGGCTCGGGCGCTCAGCCTTCCCTGGCCCTCACAAATCAAACCACAGAAAATAATCAAGAAACTTACAGTAGGAGATGCTTTATGTGCGGTCTCTGCACAAACACACAGCGCACGGTGGACGCAGACGTGCAGGCGTACACACACACACACACACACACACACACACACGTGCACGTGCACACACACGTGCACGTGTGCAGTTTGTGAACATGTCTCGCCTCAGTAGCAGCGGACTCAAACAAATTGCTAAGGTCTGTCCAAACAAGAACAATGTGTGGAGGGCGAGAGTGAGTTCTCCAACCCCCCCCCCCCGCCTTCTCTTTCTCACCACGTCTGGCTCTTTTGCTCTTGGACCTGAAACAGAACACTCGCCCAAGCATGAAGTACAGAGTTTGCGTTGACTCTCAAGATGGTGTACTGCATACCCTGACATTTTAAACATCCCTGCACATCTCCGACCGGTCATGGAGAGTAAAGCGTTGCGCCGGACTTTTCTTTAGGTGTGACGAAGAGGAAGCGGTCCGTCCAGATTACCCAGAAATAAACAGAAGACGGGAGAGAAGAGGGTGACTCAGGGCTGCGTCATACTGACTAGTTGCCACCGTGTCTTGATGTTTGAGGGGGTTTTTAGATGCAAGTGGCATTAAGGAGGGGCACTTCCCCTGCACCCGTCTTACTCCCCTCTATTACTCAGCCTGTGTGGATCCGTGGCCCGCTCTTGTTTGATCAGAGTGAATGACGTGCTATAAAAACAAGTTTGCATGCAGCTGTTTAGAAGATGTGTTTATGCTATTTAGAGATGCATGATTAATCACCAGGGCCGCTCACAAGGGGGGGGGGCGTTTGCTGGGGCCCAGCTGCTGGGGAGGGGCCCCGTGGAGGCCAGCAACAATCATATTCATCCTAAATATAAGCAACGAAATGGGGCGTCCAGGTAGCATAGCGGTCTATTCCGTTGCCTGGCAACACAGGGATCGCTGGTTCGAATCCCCGTGTTACTTCCGGCTTGGTCGGGCATCCCTACAGACACAATTGGCCGTGTCTGCAGGTGGGAAGCCGGATGTGGGTATGTGTCCTGGTCGCAGCACTAGCGCCTCCTCTGGTCGGTCGGGGCGCCTGTTCAGGGGGGAGGGGGAACTGGGGGGAATAGCGTGATCCTCCCACGCGCTACGTCCCCCTGGTGAAACTCCTCACTGTCAGGTGAAAAGAAGCGGCTGGTGACTCCACATGTATTGGGGGATGCATGTGGTGGTCTGCAGCCCTCTCCGGATCGGCAGAGGGGGTGGAGCAGAGACCGGGACGGCTCAGAGAGCGGGGTGGTTGTCCAGGTACTGGGGAGAAGAAGGGGGGGAAAATGTGTGTGTGTGTGTGTGTGTGTGTGTGTGTGTGTGTGTGTGTATATATATATATATATATATATATATATATATATATATATATATATATATTGTTGAGCACTTTTATCAATACCATTGATGATTTCTGGGGAAAAAAAACGCTCTCTCTCTCTCTCTCTCTCTCTCTCTCTCTCTCTCTCTATATATATATATATATATATACCATAAGCAATGATGGTGGCAATATGTGCAATTGAGTGTGAACTGGCTAAACATTCATTCATTCATTCTCCAGACGGCTTGTCCTGCTCTCAGGGTGGTGGGGATGCGGGGCTGTGGCAGCTAAACAGATGTGGCCCTTAAAGACATTATAAAGGACTGTGCATCCAGTAGGACGAGGAGGACGGCGGTGTAAGAGGCGAAGATGAAGCCACGAGGTAAGAAGTTGCATTTCCTACTAGAAATGTGTGGTGTAAGTGTAGCAGATCTTGTTGACCTTGGTGTGTCTAAGTGTGT
>NC_079227.1:8859437-8951937 GCF_029633865.1 Lampris incognitus
CGATGAGTCTGTTTGCTCGGTCTCCGGCCGTGTTTACCCATGGTCTTTATTTAAACATGGCTGGACATTGCCGACGCAGCGCCGGACCAAGCCCGCTGCCCGTGCCAATTTGCAAGCCATGCCAGGGCGTGAGGGCCTGTAACCATGGAGGCAGAAGATGGAAAAGATCAAGAGAGAAGGGTGGAGGTAGAAAGGAGGGAAAGCAATTAGAGGGAGAGGCACCGGGGCGTTGGAGGAGGTGATGTGGACAAGACAGGGGAAAGGAGGTGGCGTGTGTGTGTTTGGGTGTGTTTGGGTGAGGGAGAGAGAGACGGAGAGAGAGACGGAGAGGGAGACGGAGAGAGAGACGGAGAGCACGAAAAGTACACCCCCCACACGAACCAGTACAATTACTATCCTGACACCAAGCCTGCCTGCTTTAATATGAACACAGCCAACATCACGGCTATCAGGGCTCACCAACTTCATCACCCTTCATCATCATCGTCATTCATTCTGGGGGTGAGCAAGTCATTCCAGCTGGAGAGAACGATGAAGCACACCCACACATCACGCACTGACTCACACACGAGGGGGGTTATAATTGCGCGGGGTGGGGGGGGCTTAATTGCATCTGATAATTGGTGGCTGTTTTAAGAAAATCTGCCTGGCCATCAGTCACCTAAATGGAGCGATGAAGAGGCCTCGTCTCACGCTCCGTGTCTACAGAGAGGGAGGGGCGAACAGGGTAGTCTGTTTTTAAGGCGCAGGGCAGTGGTATTGGGGTGTTTTACCCTTAGCCTTCCCGCCCTTCCCCGGTGGTCTGCTCCCACATCCGGGAGGAGACCCAATGATTCAACGCATACATATATACCACTAAACATGAACCGACCAGCCAAAACATTAAAACCACCTGCCTAATATTGTGTAGGTCCCCCTCATGCCGCCAAAAAAGCTTTGAACCGTCGAGGCGCGGACTCCACAAGACCTCTGAAGGTGTCCTGTGGTGTCTTGCGCCAAAGCAGCAGCAGATCATTTCCTGTAAGTTGCAAGGTGTGACGTCCGTGGATCGGACTAGTTTTTCCAGCACATCCCACAGATGCTCGACCAGACTGAGATCTGGGGAACTTGCGGGCCAGAGAAACACCTTGAACTCTTTGTCATGTTCCTTAAAACATTCCCGAACAAGTTTTGTAGTGTGGCAGGGTGGGAATACCGTTGCCATGAAGGGGAGGACCTGGTCTACAGCAGTGTTTAGGCAGGTGGCACGTGTCAAAGTAACATCCACATGGATGCCAGGACCCAAGGTTTCCCAGCGGAACATTGCCCAGAGCATCACACTGCCTCCACCAGGCTTGCCTTCTTCCCATAATGCATCCTGGTGCCATCTCTTCCCCAGGTAAATGATGCACACACATCCGGCCGTCCACATGATGTAAAAGAAAATGTGATTTCATCAGACCAGGCCACCTTCTTCCATTGCGCCGTGGTCCAGTTCTGATCCTCGCGTGCCCATTGTAGGTGCTTTAGGCAGTGGACAGGGGTCATCATGGGGACTCTGACCGGTCTGCAGATACGCAGCCCCGTACGCAGCAAGCTGTGATGCACTGTGTCCCGACACCGGTCTGTCATAGCCAGCATTAACTTTTTCAGCAATTTGAGCTACAGTAGCTCTTCTGTGGTACCAGGCCAGACGGGCTAACATTCATTCCTCCATGCGCATCAGTGAGCCTTGAGTGCCCATGACCTCATCACCGGTTCACCAGTTGTCCTTCCTTGGACCACTTTTGGTAGGTACTGACCACTGCATACCAGGAACACCCCACAAGACCTGCCGTTTTGGAGACGCTCTGACCCAGTTGTCTAGTCATCACGACTGGGCCCTTGTCAGAGTTGCTCAGATCCTTATGCTTGACCTGCTTCCAACGCATCAACTTCAAGAACTGACTGTTCACTTGCTGCCTAATACATCCCCCCCCCTGACAGGTGCCAACGGAAGTCAAGCCAAGTCCATTTTATTTGTATAAGATAAGCAATGTTGTGCCCTAAACTATCCAGTATTTGTACGGGCTTATAAATACCAAGAGCTCAAATCAAGCAGATCTATATTCGGTTCATATTAACGGTGTCCAGTGGACTTTTCCTAACTTGGTTTTGTTTGCATTAGAAGTTTCTTGCCAAAACCCGTTGTTTGTCCTTGAGTCCTGAAAAACACGGCGAATGCATTGTCTACCTCATAAAGCTGGCTTCCAATCTTCCTCCTCTTCTTCTTCTTCTTCTATTGGTGGACATGGTGCATTACTGCCTCCAGCTGGTGAATTGCACGAAGCCAAGCGACAAGAGCCTAAAACGTCTTTCTTTCGTTTGCTCTGTCTATATTTTGGTCGGGCTTACATTTCTTTGCTTGTGCCGCAGCTACTTCGCTTCCTTAGCTCGACATGTTGTTGTCTTCTTCGTCTTTGTGTTTTATGTCCACGAAAAGGTGTTATACGTCCCCACCCCACCCCCCACCCCACCCCCCGTGCTCGTGGCGTGAAAGTGCATCCCTGTGCACGTGCAGGAGGAAAGCATGATAAAACAATATGGAGATCCACGTTTCTCGCTGCACTCTGTAGGATGAGTTGTCAAAAACTTCCGTCGGATACCTTTGACTTATTGTACCCCGTTCACACTGGCCAACCACCCTGCAAAACCCCCGCTAACGTCCGCCCTTGGTCAGCGTCAAAAGGCGGATGTTAGCGGGGGGTTTTTGGCCAGTGTGAACGGGGTACATGTGGGGTTTGTGATGTGTGCAACACCGCTCCGATTATTTTTCCCCCCTTTTCTCCCCAGTTGTACCCGGCCAATTACCCCCCTCTTCTGAGCCGTCCCGGTCGCTGCTCCACCCCCTCTGCTGACCCGGGGAGGGCTGCAGACCACCACATGCCTCCTCTGATACACGTGGAGTCGCCAGCCGCTTCTTTTCACCTGACAGTGAGGAGTTTCGCCAGGGGGAGGGTTCCCCCCCCTCCTGAACAGGCACTCCGACCGACCAGAGGAGGCGCTAGCGCAGCGGACCAGGACACACACCCACATCCGGCTTCCCACCCACAGACACGGCCAATCGTGTCTGTAAGGACGGCCGACCAAGCCGGAGGTAACACGGGGATTCGAAGCTGAGATCCCCGTGTTGGTAGGCCACCATGTTACCCAGACACCCCAAACCACCAGTAGTATTACTGCTACTAAGACCACAACTTCTTGTACCGCAGCTGTTTTCTCCCCGGTTGGAGCGCATATGCTCATGCACGGACGTTGGACCACTAAAAAGAAAAGAAAAGAAATTGTCATCACCGTGGCCACAGCTACCTCATTATTATTTTGTTTTTGCTATTTTGCTGGTAGCGGACGTGCCTTGAGAGAAAGAGACGGAGTAAAAAACGACAGTCATCGCTGGCGCTTTGAACAGCGTCATCTAAAAATGGCCGCGCCAGAATGAGAAGCAGTGTTGTGTTGTTTTGAGGCTGTCACAAACAGTAACGTCTCCAGGCTGTTACCCAATCTGCCCATGTGCAACGAGAGCAGCTGCAACCCACCAAGGCCGGTGCTGTGGTGAGTCGACCAGGCCGGTGTGTGTGTGTGTGTGTGTGTGTGTGTGTCTGTGTGTGTGTGTGTGTGTGTGTGTGTGGAACATCACAGTCACCGTACGGTAGTCAGCTGTGGAGCCAGGGAGTCGCTGTCTTCTGCTCCCATAGGAATAAAAACCTGGATGTGACTACTGAGATCTCACTGTGAGAGCTACAGTATGACCTCACGCCTCTCCTCTTCCTCCTCCTCCTCCTCCTCCTCTCGCTCACCCACTATGATGACATCTCTCTCTCTCTCTCTCTCTCTCTGTTCCACTTTCCCTCTCTGTTCTCTCTTCTCGTCTTGGTCTATTTCTACCTTTTTCTCGTTCTCCTTCTGTTTACCTCCCTTTCTCAGCCCTCTTCTCTCTCTATGTCACCCCCCTCCCCTCCCTTTCCAACCTCTTTGCCCCTTGTTACATACACCAACCAACCAACCGCCCCCCCCCCATCTTTCTCTGTTGCTATGTCTATGGAACAGGTTACACAGTGTCAGGCAGGTTAGCTGGTTGCCAGGGGGCCCGAAGCCATGGCATCACCCATCTGAACACAAACAAATAAACAAGCAGCAACCCAGGACCTTGGTTACCAGTACATATTGTGTGTGTGTGTTTGTGTGTGTGTGTGTGTGTACTTGACATACATGCAACAAGCATACTTGGACAACTCCACCTGCTCTCTCGCCTATATAATGCGACGCAAGCGCTCCCGTCTTCCATCAAATCGGGGAGCTCCACGCTGGTGACTGGTAACGGCCTGACCCAGCAGTCGTCATGGTGACCGATATGGCCTCGTATCTCCTTATCGCCCCGCCCCCCCCATGCACGGGTCAGTGTATGACATGTAGCATGTGCATGGGTGTGCATTAGCTTAACGGTGAGATGTGTTGTTTAACCATCCCCGTACCTGACCCTCCCCCCCCCCCCCCGTTGGAAACCGCGGCCAGCAATATGTAAATGGAAATTAATTGGAGAGTTCCACTTCTGCGATCTTATTTGGAGTGAAAACACTGGCATAATCCCACGTCTGGGCCAGTGAAGGCGGTGTTCATGGACGGGGAGAGGGGGGGGGAGGGGGAGGGGGGGGTGTTGCCAGTTAAACCAGCCCCGATTGACGACACGATGCTGTTGTCAGGCACGGCCGAGAATAATTTCACCTCGTTACACCGTAAGGTAGGGGGTCGACGTTGAATTCTTTCCACTAAGTACCTGTAGGAAAATACTTCATGAAATAAAATAAAATACATGATGTGTGCAGTCTTAAAGGTAACCTGCCCACGAGTAACCCCCCTCCCGGCTGTGTTCAGCCCGTGGGATTGTCTGCTTCGGTCATTCGTAGGCAGAACCTCAAGCACCCCGACCTCAAAATACAACACAACTACAACACAACTCAATACATCTCTCCATTAAGCTAAAGCAGTGCCTATTATGCACACACATGCTTGTACATACATAATACATGCGTACTACATACACACATACATGTCATCCACCGACCCACTCGTTTTCGTTCCCCCGTCCGCTGAAGTTTAACTTATATTATTTACCTGCCTCCATCCCCCACCCCTAAAGGATTTATAACGTGGCAGGTACAGTTTAGTACGTGAGCACTGAGCTGTGCAAACCGTGTCATGACAATCCACACACACCACCACACGCTAAGACGGCCCTCTCACGAGCACGCACAGCGGCGGGGCACAGGCCCCGCTCGCCAATCAGGGCACGGAGCGGCTTACCCCCCCCCCCACCCCCCCACCCCGACATAATTTACAGGGCCCAGGCGCCATGGGGGCTGCAAGTGTGAGTATGTGTGTGTGTACCTTGTGTGTATGCATGTGTGAATATGTGTGTACCTTATGTGTGATGTATGTATAGAGTGTGTGTGTGTGTGTGTGTGTGTGTTGTTGACGGCCCTAGCTGGGGTACTTCATGTGATGGGTTCACATCAGAGCTGACTGACATGGTCCACCGCTGATGGACAACCAAGTCCTTCCCCTTCGGTGTTCGTAGCCACCGCTCCGGCTCCACGTTACGCTGTGCTGAAGCTGGACTTGGTGCTTCGTCTGCAGAAGGAAATGTTTGGGGGGGGAAAGTTGGGTTTTTTTAGTTGTCGGAAGCCATGTTGAAACCTCTTAGTTAATACTGGGAAAAGCATGCCATCCATAATGTAGTTATGCCATCCATACGTTTGTAAACAAAGGCTGAAGGTGACTAAAACGAGGGTTAGCTCGTCACGTGCTTTATTTTCGACGCATGGTTTCCTCGTAGGAGGTTCAACTTCTGAACTCTGTGTCATGTTCCATTCAGACGGACTCAAATGGCCTGAAATGTCCGAATTAGCCTCAGTTTGTAGCCCCCCCCCCCAACATCACAAATCGATCAGCCGCCAACCGACCGAGGCTCAGAAAGGCCGCAGGGCGGGCGTCTTCGTGGTGATGACGACGATACGAGTCACTTCCGCGTGACCCTCGGCTCGTTCGTCCGGTGAGATGGGCTCGACTAGAAGTGTACACGGCGTCTGACGAGTGTGAGCCTTTTTCGGCGAGGATCTTGTCGACACGATGAAGGCCGGGGAGGTACGAGTTTGGTCTCGGTACCCGGCCCGTAAAGCACATCTCTCCGTGCACACGCTGCCATGTCCAATATAAACACTAAAATCCATGTGGAACCGGTGTGCTGTTAAAAACACCCAACTTGGTTTGCCCCTCCCTCCCTCCCTCCCTTTCCCCCTCTGAGGTGAAATGGATAGCCGTCTGGGCTGATAACACAATCCTAATTCAATTTTTAAATTTGATCAAGTAACCCGTAATAAAATAGTAGCTTTCTCTCGTGCCGCGCTGTAACCAAATCGCATTTCATGCTCTTGTACCTTCTCCCTGTTTGGGTTTCAACCTCCGAGTGCCCCGCTGAACCCCAGAAAACAGAGCGAGGGCTCTTGCTGGGCGGATGAGAAACCCAACCCGGCCCGCTGGCAGTCTCCTGATACATACCCCGGCCGTTTAAAAGGGGGCTTATATGCGCTTATAACTTTGACCAGGCTTGTAATAGCCCGATTAAAGGGTGATTTATTGCCCATTTCTGGACTAGATGCACAAACTGGTATTAATCAGCCCGAGCTGAACCGGTCGCCGCAGTAGCTGCAGTCGGACCCGGGTTAGGGATAAATGCGCGGCTTTAGTCGGTGGGGCAGTTGGTAAGGCGTGCCGTCGCGGGATCCAGTTTTGCCCCAGTGGGCTTATGTTCGGCTGGGTGTGTGTTACATAGACCCCTTGGTGTCTGTATTTCCTACTGACCCGTTACCGGAGGCCTACCCCCCCCCCTACCGTCTGAGGACCGCGGAGTTGAAGTTCCCCAGGTCACCGACGCACGCGTCCGTGTGGCCCCTCCAACTGCCCCGCAGAACACCTTGGCTAGTTTTATGGCTAATTCTAGATGTACAGAGCTATCAGGTTGGCTTTTATTTGGCCGGTCGCTGATTGAGAGAGCAATGCCGGGCAGGAATGTTGTACGGCTCAGTGGTGGCCATCGTAAAAGTCTCTCCTCATCCGTCAACCTCGCAGCCACGCCGGCAGAGACGCTGCCTCTTCGGCGTGCAGCGATTACTGCGTTTGAAAACGGAACCGTCGAGTCTCGAAACCGCGAATGAAACGGTACAAACACCGGTGTCATCTGTGTTTAAGTCATACCCGTCTTGCCCTCTCTCCTCTCTCTCCTCGCTCATACACAACATTCTTGGTGAATACATACACACACCTATACACAAGAATAACGTCGAGGCCGAGAAACAAACGAACGAGCTAAAACCAATAATTCTTGCGTCCGGGCGGCGTAGCGGTCTGTTCCATCGCCTACCAACACAGGGATCGCCGGTTCGAATCCCCGTATTACCGTCCCTACAGACACAATTTGCCGTGTCTGCGGGTGGGAAGCAGGATGTGGGTATGTGTCCTGGTCGCTGCACTAGCGCCTCCTCTGGTCATGCGAGGGTGCCTGTTCGGGGGGGGCAGCTATATAAATACAGTGATTATTATTTGTTGATTTTTGTAGCCTTTGCGCACCCTTGTGGAGAAAAGCGGTAGTTTTTCACGTCATAACGACTTCAATTTGCGTCATAGCCTCTCGCTGCAAAGCCCTCCATCGTTTGGCGATATACAGCGATGAGGTTGTGTGTCTAGTCGGGACTACGTGTCCCGTCTGTGTGCTGTAAATCTTTGTGTTTTTTCCAGATTTCGCACCGAGTCCATTCCGGAGACAAGCATTTGAAGTCATTATAAGGCAATACCGATCTTCTCACCGATGGTCTCATTTGCTTATGTCGGTCATATAGAGGCATCAACGTTAAATTGAGGCTGATGAATAATCAGTAAAACCACCGTGCAGCAGATTTACATTTGTGGTATTTTTTCCATTTTGCCTGGTGATGGAAACCGTCTGCTCCGCTGCCCTCTAAGCCACTTCCTTGGTTTTGCTGTTCAGAGCAGCACCACGTTAATATGACTTAATTCCTAATAAGTCAAATATGGCCACAAAGGCATTCAGTCAAGACCTCATGACTAAATATTTTGATTGATGGTGAGGGTTGATTTATGGGTAATGTAGTTCAATCAAGTTACTAATGTTGTTTGGAGACCACAGTTTTGGATGCTGAAGAAAGGCCATGACCCCCCCCCCCCCCATTTCCCATGGTGCATCCATTTACTGTAGAGCCAGTGAATTACAGAACGTATAGCATTGTGTGCATATTCAGTATACATCTCCTCTTTCCTTCCTCTTCATCCTTAGAGTTCACCAGACCCACGAGCTGGGAGAAAGAGATGGTTGTGTGTGTACCATACACAAGGCTCAGCGTTTCCGGTTTTTATTTTTCAAAGCCATCCAGCATGCCGAATTTCGCCACAAGAGGACACTGTTATACAACCTCGTACGAACAGGAACAACGTTTGGATCCGTGGAAACATAAAATCTGGGTATTTTTCAGTGAAAATCGGTAAAAAGCGAAAACGCTGAGCCTTGAGCATACAGACCGGAGAAGACAGATGGACGTTGTGGACAGATATGTTTGTCTCCATTCAGCTTTCGGATAAACTTCAAGCTAATAGTTAAACGTAGCAAAAGAAATCAGGAAAATTAAGATGCGCTTCCATCAGATCCGGCTAAGCACGTCAAACCAGGGGCGTAGGCCTGCATGTTCTACGTCGAATGTGAACATCTGCCACCGCCCACAGGCAGTTAAGATTAAGAAACAGCTGATCGTGTGATCGAATTCTGTCTGTAGTTTACATTTTAATTTAGCAAATGTCTTTCCATTGCAATTTCTTTTTTTATCCCCCCCCCCCCAATTGTACCCGGCCAAGTACCCCACTTACTTTGAGCCATCACGGTCGCTGCTCTACCACCTCGAACCGCTGATCCCCATGTTGGTAGGCAACGAAATAGACCTCTATGCTACCTGGACGCCCTCCATTGCAATTTCGTTGAATCCAAGAGTTTATCCATCTCAAAGAAACATCAACACTTGTATGCAAATTTGGGGAAATATTATTCAACATCTGCCTTTTCTTTAGCTGAATAGCAAACACGGCTGTTCTTATGCAGAATGTCCATACTGATAGATAGGGGCACATATTGATAGACAGGGGTACAAATAGGTATATACACTCACAAATTTAAAGCAAAAGAGCGAACATGTCAATTACGGGAGCGGGGAAAAGGAAGGAAAGAATAACAGAGAAGAAGGCAGAGAGAGACGGATGGCGTCAGGAGAGAAAAAAGGAATGACTCATGAGTCCAGTGGAAGATTTCAATTAGTCATGGAAGAAGCTAAGTGGCCCGTCCCGCTCCAGCGGTGACGGGCCTCACTTGTCCCCCTGACATATATCACCAATTACTCTCGTCCTCCTTGTCCTCCCGTTTTCTCCTCATCCATCTTGGTCATCCATTCCTTCGCTCGCTCAGATGCGTCACTCTCTTTCCATGTTTGCCCTCTCAGCTTCTCTCTCGCCCCATTCTGGGTTCACCCGCCCTCGCCTCGCTCTCTCTCGGTCACCCTCCTCTCTGTCCTCCCCCTGCCTGAGCTGTCCTTTCATGCCGGCGGCCACCAGCGTGCCTCGTCCTCCTCCATTTTCTGCCAGTGATGGCTGAGCTTTGACAGGTTTGTGCATTTCACTTTCCCCGCCATGGAGGGAGGGAGGGCGGGCGGGCGGCCGGGCGGCGGGGCCTTGTTCAAACAAACAGGGGGCCGTGTCGTTGGCGGAGGGTGGCGACACGCCATAGTAAACCTCCCGGCTCCTGGCTCCTTACACACATGCGGTGGAGCCCCGCTACAGCAAAACGGGGTCCAAACAGCCCCGCCGCTGTTCGTTACCGTGGCGACCAGACACCAACATTGCTGCGGTGAGGTGTGGAGTGACAGCAGATGGGAAGCGACGGTACAGAACCACCTGGTTCTGTCTGACACGTAAAGGATGGAGTCACAACAAATGAAACGGGGCGGGGAGGAGGGTGGGGGTCTCGTCTTGTCTGTATGAACTAACACGGAGGGCTGCATGCTGGGCACGGGGTCCAACAACGGACCAAAGATGGAAAAAGTATGTGTGTGTGTGTGTGTGTGTGTGCATGTATGTGTGTTTGTATGCATGTGTGTATGTGTGTGCATGTGTGTATGTGTGTATGTGTGTATGTGCATATATGTGTGTGTGTGTGTGTGTGTCTGTGTATGTGTGCATGTGTGTATGTGTGTGCATGTGTGTATGTGTGTGCATGTGTGCATGTGTGTATGTGTGTATGTGCATATATGTGTGTATGTGTGTTTGTATGCATGTGTGTATGTGTATATCTGTGTATGTGTGTGTGTTAGGGGGTACTGTGGTGTTGACAGACACCCTAGTAAAGGTGAGTCCGTGGCTGAGACAGTCAGATTGGTGTGCATAGGAAGCAGTGTGTAACAAGCAAGCAGGTGTCTCTGCTTTCTAGGAAGCAGCGCCTCCCAGCACACAGCCGGCCTCAGTGATCTGTAATAACCAGAGCAGAAACACATGTAAGTTCCTGGGTAACGGCACAAAACGAGACGGAAACCTCCAGTTTGCGTGTCTGAGTTAGAACGAGTTGGTGAAAGAGTGACCGAGCGAGAGCAAAAATGTGTGATTTAAAGAAAAAAAAATTTTACATTTTTTTTTTAAGGTGATGTGGGTTTTAGCCGCCAAGATTTTGTCTCCTTCAAGGACATGTCAAGATTAAGTTAATGGGCCTGTAGATGTCTGTGTGAGAGAGAGAGAGAGAGAGAGAGAGAGAGAGAGAGAGAGAGAGAGAGAGAGAGAGAGAGAGAGAGAGAAGCACAGGGGGGGGGGGACGTGTGTTTTATACACTGGCATCCATACAAAACAGCTTGTACAGCTGCTTGTTCTAAAGCATGTGAAATACTAATGACTAATATTAGAAGGATACTTCTGAGTGATTTGATTCAGGCCCAGGAGCCCCGGGGCGGTCAGACCCGGGACTCCGCTGCCTGCCGGTACAACAGAGAGGCTGTAATGGACCTGCGTGCTCGGTAATATTCATTAGACTGATGCTGCATGCTCTTCTTGGTGGCCTGCATGTCAAAGAAGTGCAGGGGGGGGGGGGGCAATTAAAAATAAAAGCAGGCGGCAAGACGTGGAGACTTTACCCTTTTCTTAGGTCTTACTGCGCCGTGTCGAAGTGAAAGAACCGTGTCAGCCGAAGTCTGTTGTGTAGACTTAAGTGTTATCCAGAGAAACCTTTACCTGATGCTGACTGGGGTCTCCTAATTCTCTTGTTTGCTGGTGCGCAGAAGTTAGGCTGCAGCACCTCTGGGCCACGGCCGGCACTCGTTCTCTCCCAAATCTCTTCACCCCCATTGCTCATTCTTAGCTTTTGTACTTTTAAGACTGTTGCATGATGGCCATTATGTTTCTCTATGTGACTTTTTTTCCATGTTTTTTTAATCATATATATATATATATAAGTTGTTTTTGAGCCTGGTAGTGCGGGCTCTGAGGCTCCTGTAGCACCTCCCAGAGCACAGGGGGGAGAACAGTCCATGGTTGGGGTGGGTGGGATCTCCGCTGATGCTGAAATCCCTTCGGAGGCAGCGTTTGTGATAAATGTCTTATTTATGGCTAGGAGCCATAAAAAAATATATATATTCGTTAAGAGAAACACTCAGCGGTAGGGAAAGTGCTCAGCAAATAAGGAGCAAAATAATCCAGATTGTGTCCGTTGGCGATGAAGGTGCGACACCCCCACCGGATCTGAAGGTGGGCGTAGACGCCGATCTTGGAGCCGCATAACAGGAGGACACTGGCACGTGACAGCTTTTTACATGGAGAGGCTGATGTACCTGCAGCCACCACACGGTCCTTAGCAGGGGCTGACCAGAGTCCAATGGCATGGAGAGCAAAGATGATTGGGGACCCCACCCTCTGTTGCAGCCTTCATATCCGCCTTCACTGCCGTTGTGACCTGGAGACATCTTCCACCAGTTCTGCCATTGAGGTGTTTGTTGGATCATGCTTCGTCTGGAACCTCCCCCTTGACCTATCCTACTTGGATGACCCTAGCCTACTTGGATGACCCTAGCCTACTTGGATGACCCTATCCTACTTGGATGACCCTATCCTACTTGGGTGACCCTAGCCTACTTGGATGACCCTAGCCTACTTGGATGACCCTAGCCTACTTGGGTGACCCTACTAGGAGCCAGGTTGTGGACGGCCTAGGTCTTGGGACCATTAGTACAGGCAAGCTTCTCCACCACAGGAGAACCCAGTGTATTACAAACTACATCAGTCTCTATGGGAACACTGCTCTACTGTAGTGTTGATGGTAGAATAGGTAGATTAGCTGTCCTGCTGAAGCATCGCCACGTTGTCATCACATTTCAATCCTGTTCCCTGTTCGAGTAGGAACATATTCGCCGTCGCACCAGTGTGCATCCTACTCGGAGAAAAGAATTTCAACGGGGGCGCCCCGGTGGCTCACCTGACAGAGCGCGTATCACATAAGGCTGAGTCCTTACCACACCGGCCTAGGTTCGAATCCAGCCCGGGCCCTTTGCTGCATGTCATACCCTTGCTCTCCCCTGCCTTTCCCGTCTCGCTCGACTATTGCCATCAAATAAAGACGGAAAATGACAAAAAAACAACAGCGGTATATGGAGAGTGTCCCCAACCATGGCAAAGACGGCAGTTACGATGATGTAGCCTGAGTCCATGGTCCAGATGGACACAGCAACTGTTCATTAAGAGAGAGAGATTCCAGTGTTGAGCTTTATTAAAAACCCTCCTGAAATTCGCTGACAATTATAGTTCTCACCTGCACTGACCTCGGCAGCAGTCTCACACACACACATATATATATATATATATATATATATATATATATATATATACTATATCATACTGGGAGAGTGGCTCCAGCAGATTCCAGGAGCAACAGCCCAAGTCTCAGTCCAGAAGAGTGTGGTCCTAGCAACAGCTAAGATACTGCACAGAACCTTCAAACTCCCAGGTCTCTGGTAGACGACCCGAGCTTGAGGACACACCACCTTAAGAAGGGTGAGAGGAGATTTGTTTTTGATATAATAATCTGAAGAAATCTTTGAGTGCATGAGTCTGCGTGTGTGTTGTGATGCGTACACTGCATGCGTGTGTGTGTGTTAGTGGCAGTATAAGAATTTTGGATGAAAATCGAGAAAGAGTAGCAGACAGGAGAAAGCGGTAGAGAGAGAGAGAGAGAGAGAGAGAGAGAGAGAGAGAGAGAGAGAGAGAGAGAGAGAGAGAGAGAGAGAGAGAGAGAGAGAGAGAGAGAGAGAGAGAGAGAGAGAGAATATAACAAGGAGGAAAGGCTCCAAACAGTTTATCCTATGTCGCGTGATAAGATCTCTATGCCACAAATAAAAAACACATTAGCAGTCTGTTTCCACAAACCTCCCTCAAACCAGCAACTCCCCGAGAGCACTTAACATCGAGTTTCCATACAAGTACCGAGATCTACACCGAGATTACCCAAACGACCCCGCCACACCTTTTTTACTCCATCTCTCTGACCTCTTGCCCCCACCGCTCTGTTGATATCCATGTCATCTGTCCGTCTACGCTGCTCCTCTTCCTCTCTCTGCTTTAATACCTCGCTCTCTCTCTCTGACTGCTTCTTTTCTTCTCCTCCCTTTCTTGCTTTGAGGTCAGTCTCTCTCTTTTGCCCCCTCGCCCTCTCTGTTTACCCTTTTCATTTTGATCAAGGTGTGCTACGGCCTAATATGGAGTCGTGAACGTGGACCTGGACAGGAAGGGATGGGGATCCGAAGGGAACCAAGGCGGTTGGAAATGTCGGAGTCAGATTGCGTTCTCCCAAACTGCGAACTGAAATCAAACCATCAGCGATCAAATCTTTTCTTTTTTTGGCTTCCTTCCCCCCTTTTTCTCCCCAATTGGGCTCGGCCAATTACCCCACTCTTCCGAGCCGCCCCGGTCGCTGCTCCGCCCCCTCTGCCGATCCAGGGAGGGCTGCAGACTACCTCGTGCCTCCTTCGATACATGTGGGGTCGCCAGCCGCTTCCTTTCACCTGACAGTGAGGAGTTTCACCAGGGGGACGTAGCACATGGGAGGATCACGCTATTACCTCCAGTTCCCCCTCCCCCCCGAGTAGGTGTTCCGACTCACCAAAGGAGGCGCTAGTGCATCAACCAGGACACATACCCACGTCCGGCTTCCCTCCTGCAGACACGGCCAGTTGTGTCTGCAGGGACGCCCGACCGAGCCGGAGGTAAAACGGGGATTCGAACCAGCGATCCCCATGTTGGAAGGCAATGGGACAGACCGCTACGCTACCCGGACGCCCCTAAGTGATGAAATCTTTGAATGGAGCGTGCTCTTCTCCTCACTGCGCCCCACATTCATTTATTTATTTATTTTTAACAATTTGTTTCCCCCCCTTTTTTGTCCCCCAGTTGCCCCTGACCAATCACCCCACTCTCCGAGCCGTCCCGGTCGCTGCTCCACCCCCTCTGCCGATCCAGGGAGGGCTGCAGACCACCACGTGCTTCCTCCATCCATGTGGAGTCACCAGCCGCTTCTTTTCACCTGACTGTGAGGAGTTTCACCGGGGGGACGTAGTGTGTGGGAGGATCACGCTATTCCCCCACCCCTCCACCCCGAAGAAGTGCCCCAACCGGCCAGTGGAGGCGCTAGTGCGGTGACCAGGACACATAGCCACAGCCAATTGTCTATAGGGACGCCCGACCAAGCCAGAGGTAACACGGGGACTCGAACCAGCGATCCCCATGTTGGTAGGCAACGGAATAGACCGCTCGACGGTTTTGCTTTACGTTTTTGTTTCCATAGGAAGCTTTTGGAGATCTGCTTAATTCCCCCCCCCCCAACTTTGCTTATCCAAGGAAGACTGAATGAGCACTTTCGCGCGTCATCAGCGCCACCCTGCTTCACATTCACACAGATGCAAACTTCCAAACCGGCAACAACCACGGCTCTCTGCCACGTGGAGCCGCTCCTGTGAAGCAATTAGAGATTTCTCTGTACCCATATTTCATCAGTCAGCCTGGGACTCAAACTGGCAACCTTTTGGTCCACGAGCGTCACTAATTAGGCTACCGCAACCTCTGAGAGCTGTTCTTTATAGTCCTTTCTCACATCCCGCCCAGAGTGCACAGATCTTGACCCCGGGTGCGTGTCGTGTCGGGGCTTTTTCCACCCTTAGCGAGCACGGCTCGGTCCGACACCGCTGATTGCACCCTAAGGCCCAGTGAACATTGGAGGCGTTGTGCGGCGAGGGAGACTCGGAGTCTGATAGATTAACATTAATATGGACTGAGGGAGAGGGCCGAGCGTATTAAAAGTAATTTCCTCTTCATGGCTATCGGGGGAAAATGCAACGGGCCATTGCCCGTATGGCCACACACGCATGAGTGAACGCACTCGCTCACATCGACACGCACACACAGGCATGTGCACGGACACACTAAGACATCCAGGGACATAGAAATACACAAACACACACACACACACACACACACAGGCATGTGCACGGACACGCTAAGACATCCAGGGACATAGAAATACACACAGAGAGGCAGAAATAAAGACGCACTAAGATACCACAGAGAATCATGCGCATAGACATATATGCAGATATCCGGTGATTTTAAAACAAACACATGCACACAAACCACACACACATGGAACGAGATGGCACCGTGTACACGTGTATACATGTGCTGTACTGGTAAAAGCCGCTGTGTCGACAGCCTGTTGAAGAGTGGGTGAGTTTATTTCTCCCCGTTTGGTCATTTAGAGATTCAGAATTTGGTTGCTCCGAGCTTCAGGTTCTTCTCGCGTTGTTTTCTTGTCAATAAATCTTACAGCCAAGGTTTTTTCGGTATTCCCCTCTATCCCAGCGGCGATTGCTCCAGCTAATATAGGATTAGGACCTTTTAATGTAGTTTTTTTTCAGTGCCACTGACCGGACATTAAAGAGCCATGTCTCCGAGCGAACGGCTGCGTTTTTCCGTTGCTCCGGTTTACTGGGTAAATATTTCTCAAACTTATTTCCTTTTCCTAAAATAACAGAGCAAACTACGTGATCTGTCAAAAGTGTGTTTCCCTACGGAGTCACGGCAGTGAGGGATATCAGAGAAAATCTGGTACCACTAAGAACGGATCCTGTCGCTAGATGCTCTGGATGTTGCCCACGTTGTACTTTCGTCAGAACAGACCGCGCGTCTCGCTCAGTCTCTCCCTGTGTGGATAAAAGCCTCATAACCCGATGACGTCATCCTAGGTCTTTGGTCTGCCCTGACGTTGTCATAGTTTGGATGGGACAATACCACCAACATTAATAAAGCGTTTCGGGGGCGTCCGGGTAGCTTTGTGGGGCTGTTGCAGCTAGAAAAGCGCTATATAATCCGCTCGTCATGTGGCTGGGAGGTTCGTATCCGGTCACGGCCAGAGCGTCCACGGGGTCAGGCCTTCATTAGGCCACCCTTACCCGAGGGATAGACGGTGTAGTGTTCAGGGACTCCTCGTTCTCCAGCGACCCCTCTGGCCCATTTGGGCGCCTGCAGCCAAGCAACCGGAAGCGTTCTCCCTACGCCTCCTTCGCGGCCTGAAGGTGATGCAATCCATGCGAGGAGGCCTCCGCGTGTAAACTAGCGAGAACGGCCGACACGAGTTTGAAGGAAGCTGGTGTTACGACTATCTCCTTCCTGTGGAAACGGGAGCCAGGGGAGTTATTCCACAAGAGTTCCGGCCATGTGCCATTGGGTTAATGGGGTGGGATAAGGGGAAAAACTAGAAATAAAGAAAAGCGCTATATAAAATGCAACTTGATTGATTGTGTAGCGGTCTATTCTGTTGCCTACCAACACAGGGATCGCCGATTCGAATCCCCGTGTTACCTCCGGCTTGGTCGGGCGTCCCTACAGACACAATTGGTCGTGTCTGTGGGTGGGAAGCCGGATGTGGGCGTGTGTCCTGGTCGCTGCACTAGCGCCTCCTCTGGTCGGTCAGGACACTTGCTCGGGGGGGAGGGGAACTGGGGGGAATAGCGTGATCCTCCCACGTGCTACGTCCCCCTGGCGAAACGTCCCACTGTCGGGTGAAAAGAAGCAGCTGGCGACTCCACATGTATCGGAGGGGACATGTGGTAGTCTGCAGCCCTCCCCGGATCAGTAGAGGGGGTGGAGCAGCAACCGGGACGGCTCGTAAGAGTTGGGTAATTGGCCAGATAAAATAAATAAATAAACAGTTTCAAGTTGATTTGTCGTATATGCTTCTTTTGCTGGCTCAACACACAAGCGAGAAATAAAAATACCCATAAAAGTACTTAGAGAACAGGACACGCATGCAAAACCAGCCAGTGCAGACTTTGGAGGTACTTTGTTGGATGGTGTGCTACAGTAGAGAATGTCTGCACAATAGTAAGGTGACAAGCTGTGCAATGGTGTTGTAAACCTATACAGAGAAGCTACAGCACTGTGTTGATACACAACGTTAAATACCATGGGTAAACCAGGAAGGACATAGTGTCGCAGATGTGGAATGCAAACCACAACTGTTTTGTGACTTTGTTGTGAACAGAACGATAGGCGATCATTGTCTTATGTTTGTACTAGGTCTAGCGTTGTGTTGACTGAGCATTTTCCTCTGAGCAGGTACATTACATAACATACATCATATCCTGAACGAATGGTTAATGTAAGATTGATGCTCTTGCAGCAGTTCAGCAGAGCTGAAGTTAATGCAGCCGAATCGTGTTGTTAGCTACGTTAGTTGTTAGCCGCCCCCCGAATTCACTACAATATTTTGCACGTCGAAAAGTTATCCGATTGGACACGCTTTTAAAGGTCAACAGCTAATAAAGTTCAAAAATGTTTGTACCTTGAGAGTAGGGTTGCCAACTGTTCCTTAAAATAAGGAATCGTTCCTTATTATATATATATATATATATATATATATAGCACAAAAAGTAAGGAAATGTGTGTTTGGTAGATTATTTCTTTGTTGTAACAATGCTTCTTGGCAATAAATCTTATACCATCGGAAAGCCTGTTTATTTCCCTTTTAAATGGGCCACATGTGTAAGGAACATGCATTTGTGGGGTGAGCGGCAGAGCTGAGTATGTGGGCTGCACCCATGAAAAAATTTGCCAAATCTTCTCTGCCAATGCCAAACGGCTTATTTTGCTATCGACTCATTTTGAGCTTCTGGTCCCCCAGGTGCTGACAATCAGCTGCCTGATATAAGATTTATTGCCAAGAAGCATTGTTACAACAAATAATCTACCAAACACACATTTCCTTACTTTTTGTGCTAAGTTTATATATATATGTGTGTGTGTGTGTGCGTGTATAGTGTAAGGCACATTATATTTGTTATGCCCGCGCCACCCTGTCCATCCAACCCCCATCCCTGTCCCCTGTTCCTTATTTCCATTTCAAGGAGTTGGCAACCCTACTTGAGAGCAGCAGTGAGGCAGAAAATACAAACATTCTTCAACACCCAAGCTTGCGATGGCGCTGGGTTGGGCGACACTGCTCTCCCCATAGGGAAACAATGGCCCAGCCTGTGCAGGGTACTTTTCGTGTGTTGATGGCTTAAAAGCCAGGTTCATGAGGAGCTCTGTATCTAAAAATACAAAAAAAAAAACCCAAAACAAATCAAAACACACACTGTCCTATTCTGACTGTACTTTTTAGTTAGGTTTTCTAGTCCATCACAGCACCGTCTAGTGCCTTGATTCCATTATCCTTGCAGATATAAACTGCTCTCTAGCTGGCTCGACAAGAAAAACGGCGTGGGTTGAGAGTCACTGCACTGACGGCATCAAATGCTTTCAAAAAGTACCAGTCTGCCACTGTCGTCTTTCTCTATCCGTCCTCCCCCTATATTTTTGTTGAATTTTGTGGGTTCTGGAGGAAGCGGGCCCAGTAAGCAGTGAGAGGGTTTTGGTTTCCCTGGAGACTGTTCAGCTCTTATCTGCCTCCCGAACGTGAACCGAGATGCAAACAGCCAGCTCATTCACCTCTGTTTAGCTTCCTGCTCGTGCCTCACTTCAAGGGCAGAGGCGACGAATATGCGCGGACATATAAAATGTTTAAGTTTAGAACAACGTAAATACATACAGGAACTGTAGACGCTCTCTCTCGCACATGTGCACACAAACACGCAGGCATGTTCCAGGGCTGTGTTTATGTGGACGTGGGCTTTCCTGTGTGTGGTTTTTGTCATGTGATGCAAAGCCCGCTTCAGAAGTTGTAGAGGAGCGGTGAATAACACACCAGCCAGTCACACAAAAGGCAGCGCCATCAGTTCATTTATCTCGTGCCAGCACAGTAAGCCTCGCGTTCAGATACAGATGCTGTTACTACACAGAAGCCACTGGCCTAATTGCTAACATTTTGTTTGAGCTATAGAGCACTTACCAGGTAACTAGCAATCATCACACACACACACACACAAAGTCTGTTTGCTTTTTGCACTTCTGCCCAGAGCGATGCGAATTAGCCAGCTTTCATTGCAGGATATTAAAAGCACCAGTAGGCGATGGGTTCAGGTTATGGCATGTTTGTGTACCTTGGATAGGCCCGGGCCCCAGCTAGAGAGGGGAAAGAAAATCAACAAAACAAATGAGGAGGGGATAAAGAGTTCTTATTGATTGGAATTAATTGCTAATGGCGTCACAGGTAGGAATAATAAACAGTTTAGTAAAGAGTTTATTATATGTTCAGATGGTTTGCCACTAATCAGCGCTGGCTTGGAGAAGCCAAGTGTGCATACAGTATATTGAGTTGTGTGTGTGTGGGGGGGGGTGTGGGGGAGTGTGTGTGTGGGGGAGTGCCACTCAGATTCAACATTTAAGAGATTTTTATTTGCCACATGCATAGTGAAATGCTATTGCATCAAACTCCCAGGCAGCGCACAATGCAAGTACAGGAAATTATACAAATAAAAAAAGCTAAGCTATAAGCAGAATATACCAGTTTTATGTATATATATGTATGTATGTATATATATATATGTGTGGGTATATATGTCTATATATCTGTGTGTGTGTGTATATATGTATATATACACACACACCTGTGGGAAGAAACTCTCCCCCAGTCTCTCAGCGCATGGTTTGTGGCAGCCACACAATCCATTGCTGGGGTGATGGGGAGCGGGGGGTCCATCGCTATCCTGCAGGGAGGGCAGCGCGGTACCTATAGTGTGCTCAGCCGATCGCGGGCCATCCCGTCCTGAGAGGAGCTTTTCCCATCATGCCAGGCAGTTAGTCTCTTAAATCTATTAAACCAATCTACTGATCTGATGGGCATACTGTAATGAGCTCAAACATCAAGGATGTTATAAAACGGCAGCGCTTGGATCAGTATTGGCACACATTTGTTCTTAATTTACAGAGTTTAACTGTTCTTGGAATTTTTGGACTGCGTTGCACTGAGTGGACTGTGTTGTTAACTATTTGTGTTTTTTTTTGTTTGTTTTTTTTTGGCTCTCTGTTTTGTGTGCTTTCGGTGGTGTCGTTTTTGGGAAATGTGGGGTGTGTTTTTGTCTTTTTGTCGCACTGCTGTGGTCTGGGGGAAATGGAATTTAGTTTAGTACCCAAGTACACGAAAGAAATGACAATAAATTGCTCCCGGTTCCTGATTTCTTTTTTTTCCCAATAAGATTTCCATTTCTAAAAGTTGCCTCTTACACTGCCTTGAGATTCTTTCTCATTTTCCGTATTATGTGGATTTTTTCCCCCCTCTTCAAGTAGTCGGTCTAAGGGTGCCATACATGTAGAACCCTTCGGGAAAAAATTGCTATTTAGGGCTATACAAATACTTTTGACTTGAATATTCAGTATAATTCTTTTATCACCGTCTGCCGGATCGCTCTGCATCTGATTTTTAATAGCTTCTGTTTTGTCTATATAGCGCTGTTTATTGACATGGTAGTAAAAATGTAATCTCAACAATTCTTAGAGTCCTGCCCAACCTCTCACTCGATATTTTTGTGGAGATTTAACAATAATTCCCGTCTTAAATGTAATTGCTCATTTATCTCTCTCCCCATCCCAACAGTCCTTGCATTTAGATATATGGTGTTTTCTTTGGTCCCAATCGCATTTGATTCTGGCTTAGTTAAGGGGTGTACAGTCCCATGCATGGCCTGTGAGGATCTGAGGTTGGACCGGGTTGTCTTGACATTATGTCATCCAGCGAACAGGGTTCTGCTCCTGCACTTAAAAAGCCTCTCGTGACAGACAAAAGACATAATCAATGAAATAAAGAGGAAACCTACCTGCACCTCACTCATTGCACATATGCCACATGGTGCCTTCGTATATACACCAGCGATACACTAGCCTGCAGTAGACTATACATGGATACAATCACATACTATGATTATATGGCCTCACTTCTGAATTTCTGATGTGGGGCCACTCTAAGTTCTAGCATTTTCTGCTGGTCGTCATTCAGACCCATACACCCAATAGCAGGGAAGTGGGGAAAAAAATAGTCTCTTCACTTTGGCAATATGAGGAGATTGAGGAGTTGGAGTGGGGGAAAGGAGGAGGACATTGTGAAAAGATCGAGTGCTGGGATGTAGTTGAAATGAAGTTCTATTTCTTGGTCAAGTTTACAAAGTCAGGATCATTTCCTCCATCGTGTTGTAGTCGAGTCTTGAATCCCTAGTGTTTGAGTCTTAGTCACGTCCCCATTACTTGAGTCCGAGTCATCAAGGTTGAGTCTGAGTCGAGTTCCAAGATGTGCTCCAGTGCGCCACCCTGGCACCGTAAAAAAGCTGACATACAAATAATTGAATAATGTTATGGTATTAATATAGCTATCAATATCTTATGTCAAATAATCAGGGCCTATTACAAAAAACTAACCAAAAAAAAGACGGTCTTTATCAATTAACAAGTCCGAGTCCTCATCTCCAACTTCCAAGTCAACAGTGCTCAAGTCCAAGTCGAGTCACTAGTCCTGGACTTGAGTACTACAACACTGGCTCGTGGACTCGTGGCCAGTCCAACTTCTCACTGCTGATACCTTTTTTGCTGTTGCTAATGTGCATTCAAAAAGTAACCTTTTAGAAAATACCAAACTCGGACTGTTCTAAATTTTGTTTGCTTTTCTGATGGCAATGTCGTATTTAAAGCCACTGGATGTCATGATTTACAAATCACAATCATACCAACTAAATAAAAATATATATGAATATGAAATGGTTCAAGTACTCTCATAGAAGGAAATACTTAGAGGAGTGATACTGGACTTGTGCAAGATTTATCACTTCAATTAATATGACCCCAGTACACAGTTGTTAAGAATCCCCTTTGCAGACGCTGAGACTAGAAGTTGAACAGCTTTACACACCAGCCAGCATTTTTCCAGCCTCATCGCAAACACAATCATAGACACACAGTCGGTGTTCCTGGCTGCCCAGCTTAGTTGTCACAAATCCCCCCCCTGCCTGGACTGTACACCCCTTAACTAAGCCAGAATCAAATGCGATTGGGACCAAAGAAAACACCATATATCTAAATGCAAGGACTGTTGGGGTGGGGAGAGAGATAAATGAGCAATTACATTTAAGACGAGAATTATTGTTAAATCTCCACAAAAATATCGAGTGAGAGGTTGGGCAGGACTCTAAGAATTAAACCAATGCACAAACCACTCCTTGCCAGCTACAATCATTTTTATTATAGAATGTTTTTCCATTTTTCTTATTTTAGAACACATTGTCAAGCCAAATTATTGATACTTCTGGCTGCTCTGATGGCAGATTTCATAGCGGTCTCAATCCAGGCATGAGGAGTGCCTAAGTGCTCCCCGGCAAAGTGCACCCTCCCCTCCGGTGCAGACAGCTGGGCAATATAGTCCTGCTGCTGATAAGGTGTGAAGACAGCGTATGCACCCAGGGTGTATGGATCTTCACTCCATTTCTTTACCACCCCCCCTGAGCAGAGAGCCTTTATTTCCTTGCCATGTATCTTTGCCAGGTCATCCAGAACCAGTTCCATTAGCTCCTCATCATTAACCCCTGCGAAAAGTGTAGAGTCATCTTCAGAGGTGTAGGAGGCAAGCACCGCTCCTCTTTCTGTGTCATTGAAGTTGTGGTTTGGGTAATAGATGAACCTCGAAGGCTGGTCTGTAATGCTCCTTCCCCCGAAAATCCCCTCCTTCTTCCAGAAACACTCCCGGAAGCTAAGGATGACTTTGGTGGCACTGCCATAGTGGATAGATCGCAAGGCCTCCTGCTTGAAGTTGGAGAGAGGGGGGTGGAATTTGAGGAGGTTGGTGACTTTGGCTGAAGGTGTCACCAAAACATAGTCAGCAGTGAGGTTGGTAAGAATGGCAGTTTTTCGCCAATCCTGGTATGACACAGTCACATTTTCATTGGTTTGTCTGATAAGTTTGGCCTTTGCGTTCAAGTGGACGTCGGCTTTGAGTTTTTTGGAAATGGTCTCTGGGAGCTTGTCAAAACCCCCAGTTATCTCGTAGTATCTGGAAACAAAAAGAAGTCAATAAGAATTGATAAAAAAAAACTCGCAGTCCTTCTCTGATCTTTGATGAAAAAATAGCAATTGCCAATCCATTTTGTTATTTTAGTCGACACATCAACATTTTGCAACAAGTTAATATTGAGTTCTTACGTTGTCACTGATACTGCTTTGGGTATACAGCGTTTCCAGCAGTGATGTGTAAAAAAGGCTGTTCACATTGAGAATATCACCAACCATAGCCAGAGCTCCACGACTTAAATTGACCTCCTTCACCAGATATTCCTGTTATGAAGATAGTCAGTTATGAAATCCTACATTACAAAGAATGGTATGTACACCGTTGCTGAACTAATTAATCTATTCTCCATTTCCAAGGAATTGTTTACATGTTTGTTTTGGAAAATAAAGTTAAAGGATAATTCAATTTTTGTTAGGAACCAGAAAGTACTTGATCCATCCATTATCTTAACTGCTTATCCTGCTCTCAGGGTCGCATGGAGCCTATTCCAGCAGTCATTGGGCAGCAGGCGGGGAGACACCCTGGACAGGCCGCCAGGCCATCACAGGGTCCACACACACACACACCCATTCATTCCTAGGGACAATTTAATACGGCCAATTCACCTGACTTACATGTCTTTGGACTGTGGGAGGAAACCCACACAGACACGGGGAGAACATGCAAACTCCACACAGAGGACGACCCGGGGCTCGAACCCAGGACCTTCTTGCTGTGAGGCGACCGTTCTGCAGTAAGTATTTGATAATACCAGACATTTTGCATATAACTTTAAATGTTTACTTTTGTTTTCACTCCCAAATTCATGATTTAGATAATCGGGTTAAATTGGGCCCGTTGAAACATGTCTGACACTTGTACTCTTAAGGCCTGCTGTGTCCAAAATCTCCACAATGAAACTGCTGAGTGAAGTGCTATCATAACTGAAATGCGCATGGCAAAGACTACAAAAAAGACCTAGGCTGGAAAAAAACCCAAAACAAATTAATCTGTAAGTCCAACAAAATTAGCAAATATAGACAATCTGGTGCCTGCAGTTTGGTTTACTACCTCGCATTATGTGGCCACTAACCATGTATGACATCACCCTCACAAGAGTCGAGAAGATGGAAAGGATGATCAGCTCTTATGTGAGACAACGGTTTCTTACCAAGTATATACACATCTCTAATATGGATATAATTTAAACATCGATAATAGAGTTCTTTATATCGGGGTTCTCAAACTTACTTTAAGGTCTGCATCTGATTTTTTTTTTTATTCAAGGTCAGGATCGATTGGCGATAACAAATAACATTTGATCGACTCACTTATAACTTTTGTAATGTTCTGCGAAGACCCGCCTTACTCTGCTCTGCCCCTGATTGGTTCAAACCCTAATGAAAACCCGCATACCAGTAGGTTACACATTACTGTCATTTATGGTCACGCTAGTTTCTCTCTCGTGAGAGTTGGCTTTGTGAGATCGATAACTGCTGTTTATTTTCTATTATTTCTGTGCTTAGTTCACTTATCGGTAGATTTTCTAGTTTTCTTTCTCAAATGACTCTTGTGTTTAGTAGGCAGCCTCTCGATCCTAGTTTGTTACTAGCTTCAAGCTTTGCCTAGTTTAGTGGTTCGCGCTGTTACATTTGCGGTCAAAGCAGCCTCATTAAAACGATGGTGTATGGTGACTGTTGCGCAGTAACAGGTTGTCTGTAGTAAAGAGACGTGTTTCTGAGTCAGAACAGCTTCTTTTGGCTAGGATTATGTTAGACGTGACGGGTACTCCAGATAACCTTAGCCTCAGGCCTGACAGCGGACGGATCTCCTGTTTATAGATGACTGTTAGAAATGCCCAACAATGAGGAAGAGAGAAAGACACAAGAACGCTTATTCAAGCCAGGCTAAAGATGGGTATCGGTCCACCAACTTGTTCTGCCCTGATTAAACTGCTAGGTGATTTATTTTCTTACCTTCACAGAGAATGAGTCATATTTATCACGCAGTTCCTTTGTACAGCTGTACTTACGGATATCATCCCTCACCTGCCAATATAACATTTTCAGTTGTATTAAAATATGTCTTGAATGCAGGTGTAGTAAACAGAAAGATACAGTGTAGCCATTTACTGTACTATGGGTAATCTTTAGAAATGTGTGGGTATAATATTTTGCCCTTGTTAAACATAATATCCATCCCTGGTCATAAACTATGGAGTTAAGGGCAAAGCTGACAAAACCTGTATCACAGAAAAATATAGCTGCAAAACCCTCTGTAAATATCACCTTACATAGAAATACCTTATTTATTTACCAATGTCCTGGTGTGTACAGATCTAGCCATTGTTGGGGTTGTACTTGTTACTGTGTGCTTACTGAACTGACACAGCACTTTGCAAAAAGGACTAGTTACTGAACACAGTTTGGTTAATAACCTGTTGAGAGACTCTGGAGTTTTGTCATAAAATATACTGTTTTTGGTGCAATCCTACAACACTCAATAAGGTACTGTGTTGTCTACAGTGCTAATGCTGGATAGATGTAGAATAAACACAGGGATAGGAATATCACACTGACCTTGTCCAAGGCTTTATCGAAGAGCTGTTCGGCTGACTTTCCTTTTTCGTCTTCAGCCACAGTATAGTTCAAGACGTCAGGGTTTTTTGTCACCTCTGAAGAATTTGCCAGAATCCCATTCACCCAGTAGTAAGTGTTGTTAGTATTCTCAAAGAATTCATTCGTTTGGATCCCCATCTTGTTGAGGAAGTCTAGCAAAATTCTGTGAAAGGAACATAATTTATTAGACATCACCATCAGGAGGCACAGAATGTTTCGCATAAAAGCAAACGATGATTCTCTAGCTTACTTATTCTTCTGAGGGATCCTCATTGGCCCCAGTTCCACAAACCAACCCTCCCTCTTGTTTCTATAAGTTTGAATTCGTCCTCCAACACGGTCGCTTGCTTCAATTATGGTCACCTATTTGGGGCACAAGCCATAAATATTGTACAACCACTGTTTGAAAACGTGAGAAAGTTTACTTTTTATGTGCTCTTAGCTTTAGTGGCATGGATGACTCACAATACTAAAAATAGGTAGCAAATGATAAGGATATAAAACAGCAGATACCAGTTACAGCCCAGTCAGGGTTGAATAATTCCTTATTATCTTATAGATGGTTATTATAATAACAATCTATTAATGGTATTGTATCAGAATTAAATTTGGATAGTAATAATAATAAGGATAATAGCAGGAAAGCAGGCCAGCTAACACCGGCTGTGGAGAAGCAACAATTCGAGAGGCACTGGAAAACGCTGTGGAAAAGCCAAAAAAGGGGGACGATGTACATTTGAGACCAGAGGTGAAAGGGAAATGATGTGCTGCTCTCAAAGGAACAAGCTCTAACTGGGGCAGGTAGACAGTATACTGATGTGGTCCAAATCAACTGGCGAATCAGGAAAATGGGCAAAATAGTTCCAAGTATATAAAAAATATATGACTGAGATGCAATTAACACTATTTCAAACCATCCAAAAAATGTCCAAGCTACAAACATTATGCCCAAGAAATAAGCAAAGTTGTTTGTTGGGGTTCATGGAGAGAAGAAACAGCCAGTGTGCACCAGTGTTTCCTCATTCCATGAAACCAAGGTCCTGATACACAATTTTGTTGTCCAAGTTAACGTTAACGAGAATCTATTACCTAAAATTTGCTCAGGAACACTTCAGTAGGAGTTGTTTGGTACAAGGGAGAGTGGGCTTCATTTACTTGCCCTTCTTGTATTTTTCCAAAACACATTTAAATCGTAACTCATGAGCATCAATCTGCATGTAATCTACTACCTACCGTGTGGCCAGCTTCCTCCAGTAGCTTGGCTGCTGTCAGCCCAGAAATGCCTGCTCCAATAATGGCCACGTGATGACGTTTTCCAGTTTGTGGAAGGCCGTTGATTGCCATGTTATGAAGGTCTTCGTAATCGTCGTCTTTCAAGCACTCATCTATAAGCTCTGCTGGGTTGGGAACAGCAGAGCTTTGAGCCTTGAGGAAGAAAAAATGTATTCTTAAGAAATGGGAATAAACAGTAAGATGTCTTGTATAGACGGCAGGTAATCATCACATTATGTTCGTCTTAGAAGGCTAAATTGTAAAAATCTGAGGATTTGAATCACCTTTCTAATCTGTTTTTCATCTTTGGAAATGACATTCATCTGTTAACGTGTTAGTTGTGTGACATCTGTTTTGTCATAAACAATTTGGGGTCCTCACAATCTAACTGAAAGTTAGATGCAAGTTTAATGTACATCTGACTCTTCTTTACAACTGGTCAATGAGCATTGTATACTAGAGAAGAAATATGAAATTTTAGTTACCCATGATGGCCAAGCGAAGAGCACCAGACAGGAGAGTACAACTGAATGTCGTCTCATGTTGTCTCTATTTTGTCCCCCCCTCTTGTTAATTCTCCAGTGATTGCGGGGATGTTGCTTCATTTCTATTTTGCGCCCACTATTTATAAGAAGGCTCACTGTTGATATTGGCACACTCAACTGTTCCAGGTGGCTCTGTGTATCAATATAATCAATATAAAGACAACAGAACAAACAAAAGTCTCTGCGGGTTCAGCCCGCAGAGACTTTGATCCCCAGAGTATTGTCAACAGCCTTTCTGTATATTTACAGCAAGTTACTGGAAGCACAGTTATTAGCAATGCAAGTGTTACTGGTCTCTTTTCTGTCCATTGACACTAAGCTGGCCATTTCGACCACCGAAAACAAAGCTTTTCAAAAACGCCCACTAAAGTGGATAAATTTGAAAATGCTGGCCTTACATGGTAGTATGAACGGTGAAAAAGGTGCTTTTTGAAAATCTTGACGTATGATTTGTCACGTGAGCTCAGGTAAAGCTGCTTGGTTCCAGTTGTATGCTCATACGCAAGCCATTTTAACATTTATTAGGGTGACTAGATTCACAATTGAGTGATTATAAATCAGTTACTCTTTATCTATTTTTCCACTCAGGACCATCTTGGAATAGGGGATCCCTGTTTTTTTGGCTGCCAGAGAATTTACCTGAATTACAAATACTTTACTTAATGCCTGTTTTGACAATTATATATCACAACAAAATCAGGTAATTAACAGGCGGGAAAAAGTAAGCAAAAAAAAAAGAAACAAAACATCCAGGTTCAAAACAATTTCCATTAGATTCCTCACCAAGATAGCCATCGCTATTATCCAAGGGAACTTTTACTTTACTTGACCTTTACATTTTCAAAGTCACACTTTGATCAATTGGAACACAAATAAAGAGAAAATAAATACATAAGTAAATAAAATAATAACATTTGAAATATGAAAAAATACACTTTTATTTGTAACTTGTTATATTGTATACTTGTACCTGACAGTTCTTATGGGGGGGCAACACAAACAATAAAAAATAAAATTTCGAGATGAACATTTATCGGGTTCCTTCTTCACTGGCCATATTTCTCAGGCATCAATTAGCGGTACCAAAAAGAACTATGTACAGCACACAACAACTGGGAGGAAGGGTAATGTTCATTATATGCACGTGTCTCACGTAAAGTCTTGTCTTTGGGGTCTGACACAGTCAATAAACCTTGACCATATATTGGTAAATTTATCTTGGTGTACTCTGAGGGAACATGTCAATTTCTGCATTGTATATATTGGATGAACTATTTTTTCAACTATCCCGTCCTCAATCAAGGGAGCTTGGGGCTTTAGCCACTTACGGGTAATGGCTTTTTTACATGCAGCCAGCAGAATTGTCATAAGGGTCCTTCCTATCTCTGGAGTTTATCTCTTGTGGGATATTGCATAAGTACAGAGCATCGAATCTAAAAAGGATAGTGCTTCTGAGTAGGGCTGTCACCTGATATAATCGCCTTATCATGATTATTTTTTCATTTAGAATTGTTTCCATTCATTTGTATGAAAATAGCTGGATGAAACGAACAGGAATTTCATATTTTCACGCCGTTTTCTACCATTTGTTGTTTGACTGGCTCTCTTGTAATGACATCAGGGTAACTGGGGGGGGGGACAGCGTGATCCTCCCACATGCTACGTCCCCCTGGCGAAACTCCTCACTGTCAGGTGAAAAGAAGCGGCTGGCGACCCCACGTGTATCGGAGGAAGCATGAGGTAGTCTGAAGGCCCCCCCAGGATTGGTAGAGGGGGGTAGAGCTGCGACCAGCACGGCGCAGAAAATAGGGTAATTGGCCAAGAACAATTGGCGAGAAAAAGGGGCGGAAAAGGCAAAAAAAAAAAAAAGACATCATTAATCATGATTATTTGTATGGCAATTAATCGGCAACTAAATTTCTTGATCGTGACAGCCCTACTTCTGAGTACCTCCTCTAAAGTCTGATGGATATTCTTCCAGTAAGTGGCCAGGACAGGGCAGGACCAAAATATGATAATGTTGTTGATGTGAAATTGTCTCCAACAATCTGAGTTAAAAGGTCCCTCCAAATAAAGGAACTTGTTGTTTTCCAATGTATTTGACAAACCGTATGCTACTCCACGACCGAGAGGACCTGACTTTCCCTGTCCCATTTCTCTTTAATATACAGTGCTTCTTCTGCTTTTCTATTTAAAAACAGTTTTACATCCTGGAAATAATTTTAGTATACAATTAGTATACAACAGGCATAAAGGGTTCCATCTGGATCAGTGTTGTTTTCCAAATCTGGTTCATGCGTTGTTGCATCTTCATCTGCCTCATCTAGGTTCCATGTCTCTGGTGGCTTCGGTACTGGCAAACTGTCATCATGTGGCCCTGGTCTCATGGCTGAAGGCAGATTGGGGTATTCAATAGATTTTTTATTTTTAGTACAGAAGCCAGATACATTGGTCAGACAGAAGTAAATCTGTCATGTGGTCCTTCTGTTCTCGCCATGTCATTGGGACTGCAAATGGCGTTGACTTCCGAGTACCTCTGAGCCAAGCTCTCAGGTTGACTGCACATGTTGCACAACAAATGTGAGGAGCCCGGGGTTTCTCTTGGTCACCAATTTTACATCCGAAGTCAAGCTCATAGGCTTTCTTAACAAGTGCAGTCATGGTGCGTCTTTGAGCCTTAAGTGTATACTCACCACAGATTAACAGTGTCGCAGCTGTTGCAACACCAACGAGACATTTCTGCTATATTAAATCTTCCTGAAGACAATAAATCCTATTGTTAAGTATACTCACTATGCTATTGCCTGAAGAACACGTGCTTCAACTTGTGTCCAAACAGCATCTGTAAATGTGAGCAGCTTCTATAGTCTGTCTGCCAGCATCTAACCTGACTAAGCATGCCCAGCCATGCCTAACACAACATTTGCATGGCACCTACACTGAGCGTATGCCCGGGCATGCTTAGACTGACCAAAACAGCTTGCTTTTCGGGCAATATACTAGTAGACTTAAAATATGATGGGAAATCACAAAATTATGTTATATCTACAAAACGGTATGTGATAGGACATTTTTAAGGTGATTTTCATGATCAGCAGCCCAAAAGCCATAAAATACACCCAAAAGTGTAGAGGGAGCAAAATCTTTGTTGTCAGTGTTATCATTTTGATAAAAAGGAAAATACAATAGAATAATAATAATAAATCAAACTTATAGAGCGCTTTTCTTACACTCAACGTTGCTTTACAATAAACGGGGTGAAACAAGACAACAGATAAACATAACACAGACATACAGGGGTGGATGGGAAGGGGGGCTACGAGAGGGAGAAGCAACAGCCACACACAACGCCAACAGTACTCTCCCACTTAAACAGATACAAAAGGGCAAGAAAAACAAAAATAACAGCACTGTAGACGTTGATTTTCTGTAGGGGCTTACTCCCGTAGCCTATTCCTCTCCCGAGGTGTCCACTAGGCAGTGGCACTATTTAACCCATAGTTGGGGGGCTGGTTCGTGGGCCTCAGGGAATATCCACACACATGGTGGGCCTGTGTACCACACGTCTAGGGGCCAGACCTCCTCCGAGTCCCTTGTAGTTCAGCCAGGGTCCAAGGTACCCGTGTTTGAAATCAGAGTTGTCCTTCTCCTAGATTGGCTGCCAACCAAGGCTAACGAGTCCAATCGACCCACCTGGTTCTACTGCCAGGGACCCAGTCACCCCCGCAGCAGACTTTGTGAAAACAGGAGGTACCACGAGAAGGTGCTGCTACGGACACATTGGCATAGGAGCGGCCATATGCTAAGGTCCTGATGGACCCGCGGCGATCACTACACCAGGAAGCGAGAGGCCAACGCACCGCTTCGCATTCCTTTTGGCAAGTAGGACATCTGGCCCAATACTCGTCACCTCCCTGAGAGACACATATAGAAGGTATAGAAAAGATACTTAGATAAAACACTGGATGATCCTGACTCTGTCATCTGATCTCTGGTTGGTCATTCGAGAGACCTTTTTTAGACTGTCAAACATTAACTTAAATTAGAGTCCCAACAGATTTCTGATGGAATTTGGGACTTTGTGTTATCATGTTTGGAAAGAAACCCAGTTACCAGTCAAACACTCACATATTGTCAAAAGACTTTCATGTCCATGTCCCTATTTGATGTGTCATTGTATTATATTAAAGAAAACAACAAAAAACGAAACAAAAATAGCCTAAGTTCCCTGAATTATTCTACTTTGCTTTCAACTGAAAGTGTATTCTGAATTTGTGTGCCATTTTAAAGGGTTCAGTTTTTACATCACGCTTACTGAACTTCTACTGCATTTGTGCTGAAGACTGAAGAGAGCTTTCTGGTGCTCCACCTTCAAGTGTTTTTCTGTGCTTTGTGTCCAAATTTCGGGTATCTTGGCGTTCTTGGACTTGCTTCCTACAGTGCTTCCTGTAAATTTTCAAATTGGTTTTAAAGTCCTATTGATAACTTCAAGATTCAAGATTCTTTATTTGTTACATCTAATTATAAAAGTATAAGAGAGTAAAATTCTTGAGTTTCGGCTCCTCAACACTGCAGCAACAATAGTGACAGAACAAAAAAGCAGCAACAATAATAGTGTGATGTGCTGTGTGTGTGTAGGCCCAGCCCCAATAAATGTGCACACGCGTGTGTGTGTAGTTGTCTGCATATCCGTGCGTGTCTGTGCATGTCGAGCTGCCTCTGTGTGTGTGTGTAAACCGACGATCTGCTGAAGACCATGGGTCAGTACCATCAGGAGAGAGGAACTAAAGAACTGTGTTGTGCTCTTGGTAACTATGAACTGACTCAGCACGTGACGGAGCCCACGCACAACAAGGGGCACACTCTAGACTTAATTATCGCCAAGGGTCTGAACATTTCTAAGGTTGTGGTGACTGATGTTGCTCTCTCCGATCATTCCTGTGGTTTCTTTGAGAGTACTATCTCTGTGCACACAAACGGTCAAACAGAGGTAACCACAAAACGGCATATCACTGAAAGCACCAGTGAAATATGAATTCAGGCTTTCTCTTCTCTCAGGTCTCAGTCAGTGAGCTTGTAGATCATTTTAATTCTAAATTTACACATGTTATCAATGCTATTGCACCTGTTAAGGTGAAGGTGGTCTCTGGTAAGAAAAGATCTCCATGGAGATGTGCCACGCTGGTCAGAACAGAAAAAAAGTCGTAAAGCTGAACGCAGGCGGTAAAGAACAAATCTTACTGTTCATTATGAAATCTATAAAGAGAGACTGCACATTTATCATTTGGAACTGAGACATGCAAGTCGGTCTTCTCCGACATCATTGCCAAAAACAATAATAATATACGTGCCTTGTTTGCTATTGTCAACAGGCACTTTATCACCTCTTATATCGCCTGCATTAAGTCAATCCGTGTGTGTGTGTATATATATATGTTGTGTTGTAGTGTTGTTGTTCTATGTTAAGTACACCAAGAGAGCCATGAAACCAGAGTCAAATTTCCATGTATGTGCAAACTACTACTACTACTACTCTGTCAGGGATCACCACAGTGGATCATCCATTTCCATCTCTCCCTGTTCTCTGCATCTTCCTTTGTCACGCCTCATCACATCCATAAACCTCCTCTTTGGCCTTCCTCTTTCCTCTGGCAGCTCCATATTCAGCATCCTTCTCCCAGCATCTCTCCTCCGCACATGTCCAAGCCATCTCAATGTCTCCAAACCGTCCAACCTGAGCTGCCCCTCTAATACAGTGCTTCCCAACCCAGTCCTCAAAGACCCCCTATCCTGCAGATTTTCTTTGCAACCCTGAATAGCTACCTGTTGGTAGTTATTCAACCAGTCAGCAATGAATGTCAGATTTTGCACACCTTGCATAATTAAGTGATATGAGATGATTGGTTGAGTACAAGCAGGGCTACCTATGCAGGGTTACAATGAAAATCTGCAGGACAGGGGGTCCTTGAGGGCTACATGCTATGTGGAACGGTATGTTGCATCCAATCCCCCCCCCCACACACACACAATAAAACATTTCATTTGCTACATTTATTCTCTAACCTTAACCTTAAAGCAGCAGTCTTGAAGATGATAAAAGCTACAATCCAACAAACATTGATGAACCTGAATTTAAGCAATCCATGTAATAAATTGATGAGGATCTTCCACCATCTGTTTCTACTGTATATATGTTTAAGTTGATTACATAAAACACATGCGTCATTTTCCCCCAGTAAAGTCCTACCAAACAGGTACCATTACAACCGCCAGCAACAGATGCATCGTCTTAAAATACAGTGATATCAAAATATTGGGAATTACATGGCCTGGCGGTCTGTCCAGGGTGTCTCCCCGCCTGCCGCCCAATGACTGCTGGGATAGGCCCCAGCATCCCCGCGACCCTGAGAGCAGGATAAGCGGTTTGGATAATAGATGGATGGATGCATATAAATCTTCACTTTTTTTTTAACCTTACACTACTGTATGCCAAAGACTAAGCCCTGTAGTTATCACAACCTAAAACTAATTCCAAAACTAGCCCTAACACAAAAATAGCCCCTTTAGATGTGAAAAAAGATAATCTCTTTTAGGAAAATGTGTTATATTAATGCTGTTTGTTTTCTTGGGATAGAAAAACAAGATGTCTGTTACATACTCTCTCTCTCTCTCCATATAAATATATATATATATATATATATACACACACACATGCAGTATATAGTGTATACTTGTACAAATATTAACAAGTGCAGTCTTGCAGCTATCTCCCAGTGACAACAATCTCACAACTGACAGCTTAGCTTTCCACCAGAACTATATTTAAATTTTTTTGTTGTCAAAGAAAATAATCCTTCTAAAAGTTCAAGCTAATACTGTTAGTTACTGACCCATCAATGTGTCTGGTGTTAAGACTCTCTACACTTTCTTCCATCTACAGTTATATTATGAGGTACAAAAAGGGCAGAGCCATTTTCATGCCCAATGCACAATCCAAGAGGGAGATATGACTTGAGACAGATTGGATAGAAGATCTTATTCAATTAGAATTATTATTATTAGGCATCCGGGTAGCGTGGCAGTCTATTCCGTTGCCTACCAACACAGGGATTCCCAGTTCGAATCCCTGTGTTACCTCCGGCTTGGTCGGACATCCTTGCAGACACAATTGAACGTGTCTGTGGGTAGGAAGCCAGATGTGGGTATGTGTCCTGGTCGCTGCACTAGCGCCTCCTCAGGGGAGAGGGGGAACTGGGGGGAATAGTGTGATCCTCCCACACGCTACGTTCCCCCTGGCGAAACTCCTCACTGTCAAGTGAAAAGAAGCGGCTGGCGACTCCACATGTATCAGAGGAAGCAAGTGGTAGTCTGCAGCCCTCCCCGGATCGGCAGAGGGGGTGGAGGAGCGACTGGGAGGGCTCGGACGAGTGGGGTAATTGGCCAAGTACAATTGGTGCGAAAAGGGAGAAAGGGAAAAAAAATTATTTATTTATTTGGTCACTTAAAACTGCCCAGAGGTAGCTGGCAGGCGTAGTAAATGATGTTCTTTCAATGACCGCCGCGATGTGCTGTCAATATGCACGCCAAACCAAGTAGATATCCCTTTCAGAAAATGAGCCACTCAAGGCGTTCATCACTAGGGCAAATATCGACCGCCGTTTTGGATCAGTGACAGAAGGGAAAAAATATACACACTGTGAACTTTTACACTGAAACCTCCATCCTCTTTATACGTACAAGTAAGTCAGCCTGACCAACCTCGGTTTCCTCTCGACATTTATTCTGGAGCGATCTGCCAATTACTTTTAATGGAGCTAAAAACACAGAATTGTGCGGGGAGCTTTAGAGAGTGGAGGAAGGCATAAATCGTCCACTACTGGGAGCGCGGTGATGACCTCATACAGGAAGCTGAGGCTTTCCTCTTCCCTTTGAGTGTCAGGGAGTGATGGCTGATGGGATAGGAGTCGGGAGGACAGTACCTGATCACTCCAAACAGCAGACATGCTACAGATTGAAATGCAACCAGGCTGTCAAAGACTGGGGGGGGGAAGACCCGGCAGCAGATGTTGGACCTGTCAAGAGGCGGATCGTTAACAGGGTGGATGATGATAGAAGAAAGGAGGGGCAGAGTGATGGAAAGATATATGGAGAAAAGCAAAAAAAGGAGACATGAACTAAGGAACAGAGGAGAAGACAGAGAAAGGGAGGTGGAGGGAGAAATGGGCAGTCAGGTTGGGATACAGAGAAAGAGGGACAGATGGAGGGAAGGATGAATGGTAAGAGAACTCGGTCTCTGGTAGCCAGAGTGGACATAATCTAAACGGCAAGGGTAGTTAATGACATCTAACTAAATAACATTTAGTGTGACGTTTTATACATGCATATACACCCACACACGCGTGTGCTTAAATAAATAAATATATGGTGTTTTATCAACACCATTGATGGTTTCTGGGGGGGGGGGTAAAAACGCTCTGTGGGTGTGTGTGTTTAGGTAACTAATGGACACACAAAACACCTTTCTTATAACATCCATCCACAGCGTTCATTGGGAATTTAAACAACAAAAGTGCAGCAGAGGGGATCTAAAAAAATAAATATTGGATGATACGGTCAAAGTCTAGGCCTCTATTATCTTTTGGCGACGCGGTCGGGTTTTTGCATAATCTGTGGCATGTCTCCAGTTTCAGATATGGCTAGGGTTTGGACCACAGTGGACCCTAGTACTCTGTTTAACAGGAACAGGGTTCTCTAAAGGCTCGCTGCATTAGTCTATATAGCAGACCACCGCTATGGCTGCTGGTTTCCTCTCAGTGTGCCGGTACAGTACATACAGTACAGCCACCGTTTAGCATTACTGGCTTGTGGCAACCGATGGATTCATGCTGCCATGAGACTCACGGGCCTGAGGTAAGATACTGAAGTGTGGCAGTCCTCTAAATCCCTCTGCTAGATAGATGTGCGCACACACACACAGCCTACATTTGTACCTTTACAAGCAAGCACACCCAACCATCCATAGGTGTGCTGCCATATTTTGATAATCATACCCACCAAGGTGTTTTCATTCTGTGCTCATCAATCACACTCAATCTTATTATGATCTAATAAAGTGCTTAAATTTGCAAAGGTAAGATAAAACTGCTATTCTTAATCAAGCTACCTAAATGGTCACTGACACATTCTAACTACCATGTTGCCACAGCCGCTGCCCCCCCCCCCCCCGTCCCAAGACTCACCTTCTTCGTCCCAGTCTCCCTAATCGTCTCCCTTATCTTGGCCTCCCCCTGCCCTAGTTTCGCTCTCTTGTTTGTGTGCGTGTCTTCAGGATTGGAGGCAGGTGTGCGGCAGGCAGAGCAGAGGTCCACCACCTGCATCTCATCTACTGCAATCAACTCTACTCCTTAGATACCCAGCCTTGCCACATCCACCTTGCCAGATCATAGTGCCTGCTTAGTCAGTCTTATCCAGCAAGGCTTTTAACCTTTCATTGTTTCTAGTCTATTGATTCCCTGTGTAACCCTGCTTTCCATGTTCCTGCAGTCCCGTCTAATGCCTTGTCCAGACATATGACGGTATTTTTTAAAGCGTAGCTTTTTCTATGCGTTTTGGCCTTTCGTCCACATACAAACTGCATTTTAGGTCACTGAAAACAGACCTTTTGGAACATCCCTTCCAGGGTTAAGATGTTCAGAAACTCCATTTTCAGTGTTGATGTGTAGACAAGGAAAACAAGAGTTTTTGGCTTGTGACGTCAGAGTGTAGGCCCTTATCTCCTTTGTTTGACATCAGAGTGTGGGCCCTTATCTCCTTTGTTTGACATCAGAGTGTGGGCCCTTATCTCCTTTGTTTACATGGCAAGATGTTTGGTGCAATGGCGGATGTGGCCAAAATAGTGCTGGTTCTAACAGCTAGGATGTCAGCATACTTGGACTGGCAGGATTCCCAGTTCATGTTTTGTTAACGTCATATTCTGAGTAACTCCACTTTGCTAGAACAATAACAATAACGTTCAATTTGCAAAAAGAAAAAAAAAGAAATGCAGATATTTGGGGAAACGATGAGCAAGTCAGTTTGTGAGAGCACAAGTCTTATCACTGCATTAGTAGCTGCAATGAGCCTGTTTGGCACTGCACATCTTTTCAAAACGGGGTTGCAGGCTTGATGCTGCCACTCTCAAGTAATGCTCAGTGTTGAACTTAGATCTGTACTTTGTTTAAAGTGAGGCAAAAGCAGAAAAGCCCATCTCACAGAGATCGGATATGGCGAAGGGAAGCAGAATGCACACAGCCCTCTGTCCTATGAGTGGATACTCCCTCACCACACCAAGCCAGAATTCACTGTGTCTGAGCTGTAGAGCTCGGCCTCAGGGTGGAGTCAGATGTCATCTCGATGAACTGGTCCTCTGCAGCAGAGCTGAAATCAGCAGGTGCTGCTGCATTAAATGGATCTGTCACCCAGTCATACTGAGTACTGTTGTTGCGGAAGTATTTTTGAAAGAATCCTTTCCTTAACACATGAAATCACTGTGGCGGCTCCAGAATCAATGGCTTCAATAAATTCACTCTGATTCTCAAAGAAATCAGTATTTTCTTGATCAAGTCGCCTGCCCCACATCTCAAGGTTTCAAGTGAATGCACTGATCTTGTCTGCCAGGTGAAGATGAAGATTTAATTCATTCAGCTTTCCAAATATATCGCTGAGATAGGCCGGTTTCATCAGAAATTGTTCATCACTAAACTTGCTTGCAACTTCATGCATACGCTCCTCCTCCAGAAACACCCGAATTTCCTCTCTGAACACAAAGACTCACGACAACACTTTACCTCGCGAGAGCCACCAAGCCTCGCTGTGAGACAACACAGCTGAATGTTCAGCTCCCATCTCCTCACAAAGTGCAGAGAACAGCTGTGCTCTCTGGGGTCTTGTTTGATGAAATTGACCACGCTAACAACATTGGTCAAAACCTCATTTAGGTCAGGGCTAATCTGTCTTGATGCTAGTGCTTTGTGTATGGCACAGTGCGTCAATTGCGCATTTGGTGAGACCCTCTTGATTAGTGCCTGCAATCCCTTCGTTTTCCCTGCCATGGTCTGTGCACCATCCGTGCAAACGCCCACACAGTTCTCCCATTTCAGCCCATGTTCTGTAGTTTATTCAAGTGTGCTAGTAGCGGACCGTGCATTTCAGATCTAGGCCTTTGGTGAGACATCACCTCCTCATGATTACCCAAAGACAGCCGTACTATCGCCATGCTGCAATGTTTTAGTCGCAAAAGTGTTTATCATCGCCATCATCGTTATTTGACACTTTTCACTTTCACAACAGCGACATCGTGTGGCGACATGGTGTAACGTACAGCCTTACTGGAGGTAATCCCGCTGGGCATATAAATATGCCATCAAGAAACTCAACAAACATATCCCAGCCGGGCCGCTGGGCATAAAAACAATCACACATTAAGCAAATCAAAGTACAAAAAAATACATTTGACTCACCGGCATTGTCTATTTGAAGACAAAATCCATTCTCCTTTCTTTCTGGATGAAACGGTCGATCACACGGTCATAGAGCACTCCTTTGGCTTTTAAATAAGACAAGCCAAGTTTTGGAAGCCTGTGTAGTTCCATGACCCCTTCTCTGGTGAGAAAAGCAAGCACGCCCAGCGGTAGTTTTCCGCTTTGCTCGGATCCAGTGAGCTACGGGTACCTTTCGTAGGCGCTTGCCTGGAAATACGTCTTCCCCAGTTGGGTCAGAGCCGCTAACTGTGGGGTTGATCTCCACAATCCTTTGCTTTTCCCCAAACGATCGTCTTGAAAATGGTGTGACTAGTAAATCTGCCACCACATCATTCACGAGTTCTCCTTGAGACATTATTCACATTCACGGCTAGCTAGCTAGCTTAGCTAACTAAATCAAAAACACAAATGCTAGCTAACATTAGCCAGCAACTACAGCGACCTAGGCGCCGCTGCTGATTGGCTGAACAATTGGTCACGTGGCTGTATGACCTTCACTCGAGATGCCGAAGGCACTGGCAAGAGGAGTCTTCTCACACGTTTACAACAGAGGGAAAAAGCTGATTGGATGATTTTTTTTGGCCTGCAAGCAGAGCGAATTCGTATGTGTAGTCAAAATCGAAATGTAATGCGATATTAACAGATTGATTAGAAGATTGTATTATATTTAACAAAGTGTTTTCCTTTTTCTGTTCAGTCTTGGGAAGGCCCTGGCAGTTTGCCTCAGGCTATTAGTATACTTATCTTAAACTAAAAATCAATGAGTATACTTTCAGTTTAACAAACACCGCATCCCAGTATACTTCAAACCCAGCAGCACACTCCGACAAAAACTGGTTCATCCCAAAGACCGTGTACCACACACCCAGAATAAGCAATCTGGTGTATGCTGTACAATGCAATGAGGATTGCACCGACCTATACATAGGAGAAACCAAACAACCACTACACAAACGGATGGCCCAACACAGAAGGCCAAACTCCTCAGGACAAGACTCAGCAGTCCATCTACACCTAAAGGAGAAGACAGACTCCTTCGAGGACAGCAACGTACACATTTTGGACAGGGAAGATAGATGGTTTGAAAGAGGGGTGAAGGAAGCCATCTATGCGAAACTGGAAAAACCATCCCTCAACAGAGGAGGAGGTCTGCGACGCCACCTATCTCCCACTTACAATGCCGTCCTTTCATCTCTACCCAGGAGACTCAAAAGCTTAGCCTCCAAGAACAACAGTCGGTCACTAATGGCTACAAAAACTCATGACCACTAAATGGAGCACTAACGAAGTCGAAACTAATACCTCCAACGACCGTCGTTGCTAAACATCGGAACACAAAAGAGCCATTGCCATCAATAGCTCTGATAACGACTGTCGTTGCTAAACATCAGAACACAAAAGAGCCATGGACATCAATAGCTCTGATAACGACTCCAAAGAGGCTAAATATCTGAGTTTCATCATCAGTCAGTCATACTAGCTTGGTCTAGTCAGAAAGGCACGAACTGATGAAGCCTCTTGGATGAGAGGCGAAATGTCTCACAGATATATACCAAGTCCAGTTGCACTTGATTCAATTCCTTTGGATAACCATGACCTGGATGAATGAGAACATTCACAGACATATACTTTCAGTTTACTTTTTAAGTACGTATCAGAGATATACTAAACAAAATTATACTCAAGTATACTTTGCTTATACTTACAAATATACTACTAGTACATTGATATACTTGGGAAATACTCTTGAACTTTACTTAAGTTTACTTAATAAAATGAACTTCAAGTATACTTTGTTTTGAAAGAGTAAAGAGCTCATCAGCTGCCGCTTTACTTGGGACGTACTTGCAAAACAGCAAATCCTCACAGTTACTCTGTGAACGAACATAAGCAATAAACAAGCAGTCTTTATTGCTGTCAGCAGCCTCGTCCACTTGTACGGCGAAACATTTGTCTTTCAGTTTTTCAACGAGTTGTTCTCCAAGGTCATTTGAAATGTCGCATATACGTCTTGCAACTGTATCATTGGACAGAGGGACACCCTTCAATTTTTGCAGCACTTGTCTCATCAAACATAGCTGACACCACCATATCTACAGCCGCGGTAAGTATGAGCTCCTCTGCTATTGTGTGTGTGGTTTCTTGCACTGGGCAATCTGTACACGACTTTGTATGATGCCATTAGTGCTTTGTTGTTCACTGATGCAGCTTTTACAGAGCAGTGTTCCTGCTGACGGTATGCACCAAGTCTTCTCTGAAAGAACTCATGGCTTATTGACGTGACTGGGGTGTAATGTCTCTCTCTTCTTAATTTGTTTGGTCTCATACTACCAGCTGCCAGAGTTTTCAGACATAAAATACACACTGGTCTCTCCTCATCTCCCATCACAGTCACTGTGAACCCAACAGCAAGACAGGCTTCGTCATATTTTCTTAACTTGGTTTTTGGTTGATCACCATCAGCTAAGCACTTTGTCTCGTTTGTCTCGGGAAGCATCGCCTGTCTTTCTTTTCGTCCCTGTCAAATATCTCTCCATTCTTTGAACCTACAGACTCCCTGTCTCATGAAAGCAAGTTTTGTTGATCGCTCCGCCGTGAAAAAGATTCCGACATCAAAACAGTAGTTCCATACTACACCCCCCCCCCCCCCGTGAGAAACGCTGCCTTAACCTAACCTTAACCGATAGCTAACCTATTCCATAGCTAACCCACAGAGCTGAGGGAACATAGGGTCCCCTACCGGTAATAGCTTTTTACAGGCTTCTAATCCACTTTGTGCGTAACTGTAGTCCACTGACTTCCGGTTTCCACTGCAGCGGTCATACCAGTTTCCTGTTTGTTGGTGTGCGCTATTGACAATGGCATATTTTTCGCGATGCCTGCAAGATTTACCATGGATAAATGTCAACGACATGCACACAACTGTCGACAAACGTTCACCTGCAAAGTTTCAAGTTTTACATATCAAGTTACATCCACAAGTATGAGGATACTCATCCTCATAAGGCGTCACGAAAAATATGCCATTGTCAATAGCGCACGTCAACAAACAGGAAACTGGTATGACTGCTGCAGTAGCAACCAGAGTCAGTGGACTACAGTTATGCACAGAGTCGACTGGCCAACATGGCTTTAGGGTTAGGGTTATATCCCCACCTGTTGGTTTGGCATGCTCTTGACAGCTCTTCTATTGTATTTTTGCATTTTCATTTGGACGGAGATTTTTTTTAAACATTGCTTGTGTGGACGGGATTTTTTTTTTTTTTTAAGAACGAAGGAGGAAAAACCCCGTTTTCAAAAATACCTGTGTACATGTGGACTAGGCATAAATCAAGCTCTAATTCTGTGATTAAAACAGCCTATTAAAGTAAATAAGTGATATTTGCTCCTCCAGATATTTCTGAATGTTAATGATCTCTTGATTTAGTGAGCTAACATTGCGATGGCATTAATCACCCATTCCCTTGCCAAAGGAACAACGTTGTCAGTAAATAGTCAGGAGCATAGCCAGGACTCTTCAGATCTCAGTTGTATTTACTCTATCGAGCACCGGGGGTACGGCAGTGAAAGCACCCTCTGTCTAATCAAGATCGAATAATCTGGAAGGTTAGTTTTAATATTTGCATCAGTCCAATAAAAAGGGATGTTTGCGTCAGATGTGCCGTCTCAGAGGATCCCCTTATGACTCAAGCTGTTTCTTTGTGCACACATGAGCCCTGGTCACGTATTAGGAAAGTTCATTCTGATAATTGCTGCAATTTGTTTGGTTAAGTGCGGCATATCATATTCAAGTTCATTGATTGTGTCAATGTTCTTTTAATGAGTACAAAATGTTGTCGGTCCAACACGATGCTCAGGCCTTTTCGACGGTCATTGGAAAACTGTGTGTAAGTGCCTCATAACTCGATGTTCAGCATCAGATGATCATCACTCTTCAAAATTAACTTTACGCAGTGTCAGTTTTGTATATTGTTACTGACTGAGCAGCTGTACGTCACAGCGTTTCAGTGTGGGTTTTAAAACTCTTTTGACTGATTTTGAGTTTTCAAATGCCCCACAAGTATAAATGTCCGCCTGTCTGTGTATGTTTAAACATTTGCAAAATGATTTGGGAACCAAATTTAATAGCCCTCCGAGTCCAGGTTATGTACTGTATATTGTCATGACTGCTCCTTGTGTTCGGCCTAAAAAGGCCCACATTCATCAGAGGAGAATAACATTAAATTCAAGCAGTATATACATATATGAAATCAAGTTTTTTTTTCTTCTTCTGTGGAACAAGGTGCACCATACATGTCAAAAAAACAATCCCGGAAAAGGTCACTAAAAATAACTGCAAAACCATATCAAAATATTTTCACAGGACACTGTACTCGCGTGGTAAGTGCGACCGGCTGACAGAGGGAAAATAGACGAAGAAGATTTTTCAAAGTATTTTCTTAAGCTCTCGCTTCATTTTGGAAATACCGTATCGAGAGGAGTGGAGCAAGTACGTGGGGTAGAAATGAGGGAGCAGGACGGGTGGATGAAGAACGAGGGTTAAAGCAGGCTGAGAAGCAAGGTGAGGGAGACAGAATATTCTGAAAACACCACAGACAGACAGAGAGAGAGACAGTTTTTGAGTTTTTTTTAATGTTTTTAGTCATTTATTTACAGGATTTTCTGACTGATCATACAAAAGGAAACACAGTAACACAAGCTCATTTATCCCATCCAGGCTCCACCGAGCCGCCGCCTCCTCACAAACAGGAAACCAAGAGATTCCCAACACCCACTCAAGGTATTGCAATAAGAAGGAAAAGTGTAACGCTCCTTTTACTGCATTATCATGATGGAGCACCATCACACCGTTGTACTGTCATGGTTATCATCATCAACATCGTACTTTTTGCTACAGTATAAGAGCAACAACAACAGCTACAGTCAAAACAGTTGTATTATTATTATTGTTTTTATTATTAGTAGTATTATTACAAATACCATCATTGCCACTACACTGTCAGTACATCATAATTGCTGCAGTGTTTATCAAGAGGGCAACATAATAGTGTTTAAGACAGATGTTGCCAGGTTAAAAAAAAAAGTATATATATACACACACACACACACACATACATAAATGCATACATTATCCAGACCGCTTATCCTGCGCTCAGGGTCGCGGGGATGCTGGAGCCCATCCCAGCAGCCATTGGGCAGCAGGCGGGGAGACACCCTGGACAAGCCGCCAGGCCATCACAGGGATCAAGGATATATGTGTGTGTGTGTGTATATATATATATATTAAAAAGGCTCCAGGTAACTTTTTGGATGTTGGCAACATTTTTTTTACGTCAACTGTCGTAAAGACGGTTTCTTTTGTTTCTTTTTTTTCTCTCTTTATGGAGAAGCAAGAGAGGCAAGATTGAGATGGTTTGGACATGCGTGGAGGACAGATGCTGGGTATATTGGGAGAAGGATGCTGAATATGGAGCTGCCAGGGAAGAGGAAAAGAGGAAGGCCAAAGAGGAGGTTTATGGATGTGGTGAGGGAGGACATGCAGGTGGCTGGTGTGACAGAGGAAGATGCAGAGGACAGGAAGAGATGCAAACGGATGATCCACTGTGGCGACCCCTAACGGGAGCAGCCAAAAGTAGTAGTAGAGGATGGCGAGGCATCGATACGGACATTTAGCTACAAGCAAAAACTCAAAACACTACCATGGAAGGAGCGGTGCTATGTTGTTATACTACGTTAAGCAACCCCATCCCGACTTGGCGGTAACTGGGTCAGATGTAAAGTTACCTTTATATGCCCCCGAGTAGAACTACAGAAACCCCAGACATCATTAGGCTTCAGGCAAAAGCAGGATGGATGGATAGATGGATGGATAGACAGACAGATAGACAGGTTGTGGTTCCCTCAGCATATTTGCATTTTAGTATGAGTCTTGCAGAAAACTGGCTTCCAGCAAGCTGCACTTTTCAGTTTCATATGGATTCATCACAGCCGTCACCATAAATAAGATGATAGATTTTTACAAGTCAATATGCTTAACCCCAAATAATAAGGGAAAAAAAAGTGGTCAGCTTTTGCACTGGGCCACACACACCAAACCCCAACTATCAACTGTGTTTATGAAACAGCATGTACCTGGCCGGCACTGCGGCCATTTATCCCCACAACTCAGCCTGAGTAGATTGATGGAGTGCTGACAGCCATGATGGAGCGATGGGTGGGGAAGGAAGGAAGGGGGGGGGGGACGAAATATGTAGAGACTGGCGAAAGAGAGAGATGGGCGGAGGAGAGAAGAGGAGAAAGGTGTGTAAACTAGCATTGGACAAATAGATGGAAAGACGGGGCTGAGGTTTAACTAAGGTGTGTAGGGTCAGAGGTGGAGGATGTAATTGGGTGTAGGCTGATGGCGGCGGTTGTGCGCGCGCGACACGGGCCTCCCCGGCTCCAATGATAACTTGCGGTTTTCAAAATGTTCTTCGAAGCCACAATGGGGCCTAAGAAACAAGCTGCGCACGGCCCGCCGTGCAGCGTTCCATCACAAACAGGGACCCCGGACCCTCGCTCTCGCAGGAGGAAATGTCTCTAAACCGTATACCACCCAATTTACTCTGGCACGGCGCTGGAAACCAGGACTTTTATATGCATCGCTTTGGAAAACGCTGAAGTTGATGGACGAGGGCGGAAAGCTACCTGCTAGTAAAAGGAACACGGCGCTTGTAAAGGGCGTGCATTAGCGTCCACTTTGTGACTCGCTGCACCAATTAAAGGACCGGGGGTTAAAAAAGAGGAGGGTCCAGGTGCATGTTTACGCTCTGGGCCGCCGTGTTTTGGGATTTCAATGGGAAACTAATGAAGCGGCGACCGCTATTCAGTTCTGTTTTTGCCCCGGCCAGGCTGTAACTTAGGTCTGAACTTTAAAACAGTCCAGAACACAACTCCGAAAACCGCCGATCACAAAAAACCCGTCTGAAAGGAGACAAACTGGGCCCTGTTCGGATCCAGCCGGTCAGAACCTGCGGTGGAAAGTAATGTAGTTTTGGTTGAGTGTAATTACGCTTGCGGGTACTGTTTAGAAACAGGTACATGCCATTTCTGGATCCTGCGGTAAGCGTTGTATATAAGATATGGTGCTCCCACCACTTTACCCAGAGTGCTTTGCTGGCCCGGCGGTATCGCCAATGTCTGGCTCCCAATTACGAGCCCTGTTCCCTTGGACATCTGGTAGCCTTCAAATCTCTCTCTTTCTTTCATTCTTTTGCCCTCTCTTTCACTCTCGCTCTCACACACACACACACCTTCTTTTGATTTGTTTCCATGGCAACTTCTCAAACAGGAAACAGTTATAGGTCAATTTGCAACCATTTTGTAATTGACAAAGTCTTCATTCAAGAAGCCCGTCTTTTCTTATTAATTATTAAATAAAATTCCTTATCCTCTCTCTTTGACTCATTGTGGATTTTCTTTTCTTTTTATTTAAAATTGTAAATCTGGCCAGACTGGCGAGCCCACGGAGAAAGATCCCATAAGATATTCTAAACATTCTCAGGCACCCAATGAATTCCATGCTTGCAGAGATCTGGTTGAGTTCTGTGGACACAGGTGTGACCTTGTGACCCCTCAGCGAGGTCAAGGTCACGCCCCCGCTTTGTCAAAGTCGGCCCGTTGAGAAGAAATAGCTCGGAAACGAGGACGTTAAACTCATTAGTGAACAGTAAAGTGTATCGTCTTCATTTGGCGCTTCTTGAACTTCCCCTCCTCCGTTATCACCACGCTCGTCCCATTTAGCCATCCCTCACTTATCCCCCGCCTTCTCCCCGTCACCTTTTTTTTCCCCAGACCCTCCTCCGTCTCCTCCTTTTCTCTGACCTAATCTATCCTAACTGTTTACAGGCCACGGGGTCTCTCTGAGTGGGTCAGCTGGTCTTTCTCAAACACACGGCGGCGTTTGGAGACTTCCAGTAGCTACACATCATAGGACGAGAGTTACACAACTTGAGTCCAACGGTCTCCAATTTTTCTTGTAAACAACTTAGTTCTGGGGCATCTGGGTAGCGTGGCGGTCTATTCCGTTCCGTGGTCTCCCGTTTGAATCCCCGTGTTACCTCCGGCTTGGTCGGGCGTCCCTACAGACACAGCTGGTCGTGTCTGCGGGTGGGAAGCTGGATGTGGGTATGTGTCCTGGTCGCTGCACTAGCGCCTCCTCTGGTCGGTCGGGGCACCTGTTCGAGCGGGGAGGGGGAACTAGGGGGAACAGCGTGATCCTCCCACGCGCTACATCCCCCCGGTGAAACTCCTCACTGTCAGGTGAAAAGAAGCGGCTGGCGACTCCACATGTATGGGAGGAGGCATGTGGTAGTCTGCAGCCCTTCCCGGTTTGGCAGAGGGGGTGGAGCAGCGACCGGGACGGCTCGGAAGAGTGGGGTAATTGGTCGGGTACAATTGGGGAGAAAAATGGGAGGGGGTTTAAAAAAAAAGAAAGCTTGGTTCTGTTGACCCTCGAAGTTTCTCACTATAACATATTGTGTACCGAGGCCTGACAAACATGCTGAGTGATGCATCCCCTGCCTCAGATATTTACATTCATCCATCCGTCATCCAAACCGCTTATCCTGCTCTCGGGGTCGCGGGGATGCTGGAGCCTATCCCAGCAGTCAGTGGGCGGCAGGCGGGGACACATCCTGGACAGGCCACCAGGCCATTTTTTTGGTAGATTTTTGAACGCTGCCTCGTTTAACACCATTACGGCAACCTTCCTCTCTCTTTATCGGGTGGATATGATGCGTCAACGCCAACTGCTGGATTGCCTCACCAGTACTTATGTATGCAACGTCTTCGTTCTGTTTTACGGTCAGGCTTAAATTTCTAACTTTCATGTTGTCGTCTTCTTCTTTTGTTTACGTTCGTAGAAATTCGTGATACGTCCACCCCCCCCCCCCCGTTGCTCGCGGCGTGCACGTGCACCTTCACCCGCGTACTGAAAGAACTCGGCGATGCACACAATACTGGGACTCGTTTTTTTTACAGTGCACTATAGCGCCACCAGTGGCCAAAAACTGCATTGGCTACCTTTAATCCTGAATGGTGAAAGTAAGTGGGAGATTCGGTCCTCTCCTTTCATGACAGTCACATCCTTTTCTAACTTTCATCACCAACTTTCTGTCCAGTTAATATTCCCCACCGCCCCGAGCACCAAACTGCAACTGTGGAGGAAACAAGAGCAAAAGTTGGGAAAGCTGGGTAATCAGGAACAGTGCCCCCCCCCCCCCATTTGTGCCAGTTAGCTTCCAGATGTGTGTGTGTGTGTGTGTGTGTGTGTGTGATAAGCAGAGCGTTGCTGAAAAAGAGCATACGCGCTAAGTCAAACTTCCCTGGATGAAGGAGTTACAATAAAAGACACAACACAGGGGGTCAAATGTCAAACGGGGGGGGGGGGGTCAAAGGGAGAGTGAGATGAGTGAAGGACTGGAAGAGAGAAGTCAGGAGGGGGAGTGGAGGGCGGGGTCACCCAGGCAAAGGGAGGAAGAAAAAGGGGGAGAGGGGTCAAGTGAGGGAGAGAGTGAAGGGGAAGAGCGGGTCAACGCGGGGTGGGGGTGGGGGGGTGATAGGGCGGTTGGAAATGGGTGAGAGAACGAGACTCGGGGCGCTTGCTCGGCTCGCCGCGGCAGCGTGTTTGTTTTTCTGTCTGAGCCGTGGATCAATGCCGGGACGGCTCGCAGGGAGGAAGCAGGATTGTCAATGGCATGAAACAGGATTAAAGGGATGAGCGTGGAATCTGGAGGTCAAGGCCGAGACTTAGACCTGCACTCTGGAACGTAGATCATACGCATAGCTTTCAATCTGTGGGGGCTCTGTGTGTGTGTGTCTGTGTGTGTGTGTGCCGATCATACGGGGATTGTTTTTCAAGCAAAATCAAGTAACACCCAGATGCTTCATGCCTTGCTTAGGCACACAAACGATGCTTGATTGCCTCTCATTTGAACCACAACCTTTTGAAAAACCAACTCACACACACACACACACACACACACACACACACACACACACACACACACCCCACAAGCATTTCCCATGAAGACAAAAAGGGTCATATAGATGTACACAGCCATAGACACCTAATGTAAAATGCAAAGACACACACACACACGTCTTCCTCACATTTCTCCTATAGAGAAGCACTGATAGTTATTGGAATAATAGGAACACACACACACACACACACACACACCAACACACACTCGCAGCCTCTCTCACATTCTTCTTATGAGAAGCAGAGCTCCGTCTCTGTCAGACTGTTTGTTTGGAGAAGGTGAGAAATACTCGTGCATGTGAGAGCCGGGCCGGGTTTGGGAAACCCGACATTCTATTATTCTGGCATTTGCAGTTTCCCCTCCTTCCTTTCTTACTTTCTCTCCTTTCCTCCCTGCCTCCCCCCAAGCGAGATATCAGATGAAGGCTATCACTCCGTCCGCCACTCACCTCTAAACACGTGCAGTAGTGCTGCTGTTTAACAGACGTTACCCTGTGCATCCTCCCCAGTCTGGCCCACGACCCACACCCATGCTGCTGCTGCTGTTTAACAGGGCACCGAGGCATGGTCTGTGCCCTGTGTGGCTTTCTAATTTTGATTTGTGTGCGAGTATATTGTTTGTCTCTATGTGATTAAGCACATGAAATGGCAAAAAAAAAAGGAAACTGTAACTCGAGCGAATTGAATACATTATTATTGTCGTTACGCTTGCACACTCGATGCACACATGCAAACAAAAACACATGGGTCTGCCTCCCAGTGCACCCAAACACACACCAGGTTCACGTTTACCTGTCAGCCCAGGCAACCTAATTTATTACTGTAATTCTGGAGGTGACAGAGGAACAGAAACAGCCCTGCGTCATGAACCAGTTGCACAATGTCACGGCTTACTTTTGGTTTCTGCCCCGCCCCAAACAGAATAGAACCTGTGGCGGCACGGTGGCCCGGTGGTTAGTGCTGTTGCCTCACAGCAAGAAGGATTCTGGGTTCAAACCCCGGGGTCGTCCAACCTTGGGGGGGGTCGTCCCGGGTCATCCTCTGTGTGGAGTTTGCATGTTCTCCCCGTGTCGGCGGTGGGTTTTCTCTGGATGCTCCAGTTCCCCCCACCATCAGTTCTCCTGTCTGTGCCCCTGACCGAGGTGTGGCAAGACGAACTGGAGTTGGTCCCCGGGTGCTGCACGGCTAGGACGGGTTAAATGCAAAGAGGAATTTCCCCACGCTCAGCGTTTCCGGTTTTTATTTTTCGAAGCCATCCAGCATGCGGAATTTCACAAGAAGACACGGTTACATAACCTCACACAAACAACTTTTGGACCCGTGGAAACATCAAATCCGGGTGAAGATCAGTTTAAAAATCTGGGTATTTTTCGGCGAAAAATCGGTAAAAACCGAAAACGCTGAGCCGGGAGTATCCAAAATCAGAAAGTAAAATCTCATCAGAGGACGACAACAGATACAGGGGATCATCCCCATCAACCGGCATGTGTTATTGTTGACGCTGTGTTGTGCCAACAAACTACTCAGCCAACCGAGTGCTGCTGATGCTGCAAAACTCTTCTACCCAAACGTTCACAGTCTTACTGCATCCCTGTTTGTTTCTCATGTTCTGTCGCTCGCCATCTTCTCCTCTGTTTCTTTCTGCCTCCTACTGTCGCTGTCTTCTGATTCTCTGAGCCCCCTCCCAGACCTCCCCGTGATCTCTCTCTGAACTCTTTTTTCTCAGTTCTGCCTCTGAACGCAGAGTAATGAGACGGAAACAACGGGCCCTCCTGGGCTGCAAGTCATGGAGGTGAAGAAGAAGAAGAAGGCCTCCCACTGGAGCGATGTGTTCTCAGAGGATACAGCCGGTTAAAAACCAGATTAGTGTTAAGTCTGGAGAATCCAATGGAGAGAAACGTTAAAACAATGGAAACAGCAAAAAAGAAGTCATCGATCAGAGTGCAGTGTGGATGAGTGCAAATACCTGCTGTGCTGTGCTGCTGCACATGAGAACATATGGATTTGTTAAAGGGAAACAATCAGCATTTTCAACAGTATCGCTATATATCTGGTGTCGGGATAACACTCCACTACCCATAATACTGAGCAGTTTTCTGTGCGTCTCTGAAGTGCCGCCAAAACTGTGTAGAAAAGTGTCCACGGGGCGGACAATGCATGAATCGCTGCATTAAAATGTGTATTCGGGGGGCGTCCGGGTGGTGCGGCGGTCTATTCCATTGCCTACCAACACGGGGTTACCTCCGGCTTGGTCAGGCATCCCTAGACACAACTGGCTGGCCACGTCTGCGGGTGGGAAGCCGGATGGAGGTATGTGCCCTGGTCGCTGCACTTAGCACCTCCTCTGGTTGGAGGGGGAACTGGGGGGAATAGAGTGATCTTCCAACGCGCTCCGTCCCCCTGGCGAAACTCCTCACTGTCAGGTGAAAAGAAGCGGCTGGCGACTCCACACATATCGGAGGAGGCATGTGGTAGTCTGCAGCCCTCCCCGGATCGGCAGAGGGGGTGGAGCAGCGACTGAGACAGCTCGGAAGAGTGGGGAAATTAGCCGTATACAATTGGTGAGAAAAAGGGGGGGGGGGGAATCCACAAAAAAAGTGCATTTGGTGACATTTGCAACAACAGTTTAATGTAGTATAAATGGACGGCATTCTAGCTGCAATAGCCACTCAGAGCAGTTTACAATTAATGAACGCCTCACATTCATCCATGCACACACACACACACTCATACACCGATGGCAGTGTCAACCATCCAAGATATCAACCAGCTCATCGGGAGAAATTAGGGGTGAGGTGTCTTGCTCAGGGACACCTTGGCATTTTTGCCAGGAGAAGCCGAGGCTCAAACCAGCAACTCTCAATTTACCAGACGACCTGCTCGAGCTACTGACGCCCCATATTACGCAGCGTTGTTATGGTGCATTTTCTTGTACAATGTAGCCTATCTGGATGTAGCCCACTGAAGGTAGCAGCAAACCACTAACCGAGGGTCGTTTTCACAGTCACAGATTGTCTTCCAGTTACGTCACTGGTGGATGCTTTCCCGCACAATTTCAGAGGTGTTTCCGAAACATGCAGAAGACTGCTCAGCATTACGGTTGCTAACGGGGTGTTATCCATACCCTGCAACATATATACATATAAATTACGTTGAAAATTGTGATTGTTCCCATCTAAGCAGCGCTAGTTTATGAAAATGGCCTACAGGATGTTAATCCTGCTTGGTTTCCACTTAAAGAAGATAGCTTGCTGCCAGATGGTCACTGTGTGGATTTGGAAAGCGAGTAAGAAGTGACCGCCCTTCAGAGAACCCTCGGAGAGGCACTTTACCCTCCTACTGCTCCTGCAGGACTCCTCTGTGGCAAACAACAGAAAACTGTCCTGGGTGTTTTCTCCAAGTCAGCACAGAATTCTTGTGGCGGTATGAATGCAGAACAGAGCTGCACAAATAACCCTAACCCTAAAAAACATGCACATAAACAAGTGTAGTAATCAAATCATAAAAAACATAGCTAAATAAAAGATAACTATGAAACTAACACAACGTACGAAGAAATAATTACATATGTAAAATAAGAGAGAAAGCAATATAAGGGGATGTGAAAATACTTCTTTTCTTTCTTTTTAATAAACTATTGTTTTGTTTTACAATATGCTAATTCTACTGTATGGTGTTCCAGAAAGAAGAACTTTGGCGACTGTTTTATTAGCCACCTGTAACACACTGAAGTAAAGAAGGGGTTTCTGGTGCAAATCCCTACGTGGATCATCATCATGCTTTCATTGTTTTTCCTTCTGTCTTTGCCGGAACCACGTGTTGCATGGGGGAGGCAAGCGCCTCATCTCTGTTTACCTTCGCCACGCTTGGACCACGTCGAAAGCTGTGTGTGGGCCAGACCCCCGCCGAGACCGCTTGGGAAGCTACCCGTCAGCAGTGTGAACACCACCAGTATCGCCTCACACTACGCAAAGAAGTCCTGCACAACTGAACGGGTTCACTGGCTGAGCTGGCTAACCAAAGCAAAAAAAAAAAAAAAAAACCAAACTTGCACCGTTTGGTCTATGCTGTCATCCAGAGCATAGTGAAGTACGGCGAGAGCGTTTCAGTATAACCATTGTGGCGGTCTCGCCTTGCACGGTGCAGCTGGTTGACTCAAAAGTACAGTCTTGAAGATTTACACGCAAACAAACGTTCATTTTTTAACACTTCTGTAGTTGCTCCATTTAACTGTTATTGTCAGTGGGCCTTTCCCAGGACAACCAATAGTTGTCCTGGGAAAGATATTTACACCCCTAATATGGCGGCCGAATATACAGAAGAAGAACAAGAGGGTAAGGTAGCAGCAAGTTTTAACAGGAAGCAAAGTTGTTGTGGATAGCAAGCAGCAAAGCAATATCCGCCAGCCTCTATATGTTAACGACTCGCCTGCCAAGCCTGCCTTAGACTGAGCAGAAAAAAATCCCTTAAGGGGCATCCGGGTAGCGTAGCGGTCTATTCTGTTGCCTACCAACACGGGGATCGGTGGTTCGAGTCCCCCTGTTGCCTCCGGCTTGGTTGGGCGTCCCTACAGGCACAATTGGCCATGTCTGCGAGTGAGAAGCTGGATGTGGGTATGTGCCCTGGTCACTGCACTAGCACCTCCTCTGGTCAGTTGAGGCACCTGTTCGGGGGGGAGGGGGAATGGGGGGAATAGCGTGATCCTCCCATGCGCTACGTCCCCCTGGCGAAATTCCTCACTGTCAGGTGAAAAGAAGCGGCTGGCGACTCCATATGTATGGGAGGAGGCATGTGGTAGTTTACAGCCCTCCCCGGATTGGCAGAGGGGGTGGAGCAGTGACCAGGACGGCTCGGAAGAGTGGGGTATTTGGACGGGTACAATAGACAATTGGGGAGAAAAGGGGGGAAAGAAAAAAAAATCCATCCATCCATCCAAGCCGCTTATCCCAATCGGGGTCGCGGGGATGCGGGAGCCCTGGGCCCTGTGATAGACTGGCGATCTCCCCGCCTGGCGCCCAATGACTGCTGGGGTTTAAAAAAAAATCACTTAAGAAAAAACATTTTAAAGTAAAACTGTGACAGAGCGACGGAGAGGTTGACAGAGTTGACACCAAAAGAAGAGTGAGATAGAGTTAAAGAGAGAACGTGAGAATGGGGGGGGGGTTGTTTACCATGTTTCACTGTCGCCAACTTGTGCATTTGGTTAGTTCAGGAAACTCTGTGGCATCTTTGTTTACTCTAATGGTCGGAGCATGACGTAAAAATAAAGCCTGCAGTTTAGAGACCACCAGAGTAAGTCAACGTGGGCCATGTAACTCTGTGCATTAGCTTTTCCCCTCCCCTCAAGTAGGGCTCAAATACTTTCCCCTTCGTGTCATCGACCCCCCCCCCCCATCGATTCTGTGATTGGTTCAAAAGGATGTTTCATGTTGTAGCTTCATACGCAAATTCAATTAGAGACACATGCCCCTACACACGACATTTAAATGCACAAATGTGAGCACAAACACACACACACACACACATATATATGCATGTCAAGACACACAGATGCATGTCCATGCAAGCACAAAGTCTCTCTCACACACACACACACACACACAAACAAGTATGCACACACACACACACATGGGCGAGCTTGCATCCACATGTTTATAGTAGATGCATCACTGACCGCAGTTTGTCCACTTCAACTCCTGCCAACTTACAAGGCCAGGGGGCAAAGCACTGGGGAACGCATGGTGGTTTACGCTCATCTTGGGTGGTATGAAGGGGCCACCTACACACACACACACACACACACACACACACACACACACACACACACACACACAAAGAAGCCACCTACACTCCAGATATATTTAGATACCAACAAAATTTGGATTGTGAAACACTGCAACAAAGACATATCCTGGGTGTTTTTGTTGTTGGTCTTTTAACATCCGGTACCCTCCCCCTGGTCATCCAGTTAGGTTTGTTAAATCCCCAGTTTGCATCAAAAACAAAATGTCATCTAAGGATCTTTCTTTTAGAACCATAACCATGTTGAAGCCTTTTCTGTATCATCAGCGTTGGTAAGGAACCCTCTTGTGCTGGTCTTGCAGCCAAAAAACCTCCTCCAGCCTGTGGTCAGCTCCACAAACCAGATGTTAACTCTAAGGTCAGCCCCTTTCTAGTCCCGGCCGAAGATGACGGCACACCTATGGAAATTAATGTATGCCGCCCTATTTTGATGCATTACAAGCGATAACGGGGGTGACAAAGCATTGCTTTCAAAACAGAACCAACCCTTAATATCATAACTGTTAATAACCATATATTTTATAACCGTGTTGACTAAAGCACTGATCTGCCATTATTTCATCACTCTGACACCCTGGTTCAGAGCTCGCCAGCGATGCTGAGAACTACCCGTTAAACATGGCAAGCATGAAATGCCTTCATCTGCACTGAAACTCGTTTTTCTTTTTAATAAGGACACCACAACGCGGAAGATGATTCAGTCATTATTCCATTTGTGCAGACAGAGTATGCGGCCTCGTACCTGCGACTGAATCACAGCAGTGCTAATATTCAGTATAACAGCACGACCTCGAGTGTGATATTGCTTTTATACAACAGTTCTACAATCGCCATTTATTAGTTAACAGTAATAAACGACAACAGATTATTTGTTTATGTAATCATTTAGCTCCGCCAACAAATAGTTCCACAACCGCGCTCGAACTTGGACCGTTGCCAGGCAACCTGAACACACACATTTTCCTGCACAGCTTGCTACTTTGTATAGGTCTACACACGTTACCGCTGGCTAGCTACTTTGTATCCCTGTACATTAATCTGGACGTTTCCATTTATTGTGCAACCAGTGAAATAAGAGTCTGCTGACACTGACAGTCACTTGGGTGACGTGTGCGATTCCGATGAGCAGTCAGACAGTACGCTGCTCCATCGTTTCCTGCTCTCGGTGGATGGTCTCCAGGAACTTTTTAGTGGATGACCACTCGTAATTTAACTCAAATGTTATTTGTGGAAATATATCCATCTTTGCCATGCAAGTTTGTTACAATCTGATATTGATAACGACCGTTAATGTAGCCTAATTAATGGTTATTAATAGAACACCTGTGCGGCGGAGTGATACATATAGTTTAAAGTCCCAGTGCTGTTATACTGAATATCAGCACTCATGGAAAATGCCTCATCCAATCAAATGACTCGTCTGGAACTAACTGTTGTATAATGTTAGTTCATTTTCAATATTTAGAAGGCTGCAATGCTTACATCTGGATTTCAGCACAGTGGCTCAGAGAGGAAGCTGCCACCCCTTCAACCTGATGGCGAGCCAGGTATCAATACCAGCTGCAGCTCCCTCACCTGTTAGCAGACTGTGTTATAATTCCTCTCACTCTGGTACACTGATGGATAGCCTTAGGCTGAAACATTTCTAACATTTTCTGCCCCCAGTAAAAAGGCATTTGAATGCATTTGTGACTTAGTCATATCCTTTTTTTTATGTGCAAACCTCTTTGATTTTTGATATACTTCACTGATCCCCGTAGGGAAATCCTTTCTCTGCATTTAACCCGTCCTAGCAGTGTAGCTAGGAGCAGTGGGCAGTGCCTGGGGACCAACTCCAGTTCGTCTTGCCATGCCTCGGTCAGGGGCACAGACAGGAGTATTAACCCTAACATGCATATTTCTTTTGATGGTGGGGGAAACCGGAGCACCCGGCGAAAACCCACCGCAGACACAGGGAGAACATGCAAACTCCACACAGAGGATGACCTGGGATGACCCCCAAGGTTGGACAACCCCGGGGTTCGAACCCAGGACCTTCTTGCCGTGAGGCGACAGCGCTAACCACTGCGCTGCTGGTGATACATGTGTAAGGACCTCTAAAATCTAAAAATCTTTTGTACATACGTTGTGGCACTTCATTTACCAGCATGCTTTGTGTCTTGGATGTTTCCTATGTTGGCGTGGTTTCCGAACACGTGGACCAATGGAATGTATTTGTATTTGAATTTTTGTTATCGGCCAGTGATATGGAGTGGAGTTGTTATGCCCGCGAAATCGCGAGGTTCGCAACGGTCGATCTCCTCACGGGAAGGGAGGAGTTTGGGCATTCGCAGCAGGACTCCAAGGAGAGAGGTCCATTTTTTCTCTCTCTGAGGCCCCATCCGAGTGCCCGTTTCGCGGAGACTTTGTACACAGCCGTGTACTGGGCCTGCATTTGAGGACAGGAGTGTTGCGATTGGCCCACGGTCGTGTGCTTGCTGGTGGGGTTTGTTTTGGTCTGATTGCTTTGTTTCCCACCGGAGGACCATTGTCTTCGCCAGGGTTTTCGGAACGTTGCGACCTGTGGCCATCTTGCGGGTGGAGGCCACTGCCGGGGAACCAACAGCTAGCACTGCGTCTTCCATCCTCTGGACTGCACACAGCCTCCCGGTCGTGGGAGCGATGGGTTGTGAGTAACCCGAAGATTTCACTTATACTGACACACACACACACACACACACACTTTTGTCTTGTCGCCTGGGCATCGTAAGGTGTCTGCCTTGCTCTGCGCTCAGAGAACTGCTTTAATGTGCACCAACGGGCCCCAACAGAAAGCGCTGGGTATTTTTGTATTCTTTTGATACTTTCTTTCTGTTTATTGTGACGGGTTGTCACACCCTGTGTAATTTTAATTAATGTTTATTTGATCAACAATACTACACTCGTGTGGTACTCTTTTTTCCCCCTCTCTCTCTCTCAGTATTATCAAATAAATCCTATTATTATTAATTATATTTCGGGTGTATTGGCAGCTCATTTACTTTTAGAGTGCTGGTAATAAGCTTGTACAGTACACAGCAGGGTTATAAGATCTGCCTTAACCACAGGTTTGTTAAATTCTGGGAAGATACACCATTCACTAGCCTTAGGTAAGTGTAGTATTTTCTCAGTGGAAGCACCGCGCTACTAAATTGATAATTATCTTGGTTAATTATTTCTATTATCATTTATCACTAATATTGTCATTAGTGGCACTAGCCTACTAGTACACAGGAGGTTCGGCCAGCTCACCATTCCACCGCTGAGAACTCAGGATCCTGTTGTGCCATTGGATTTTATTGTAACACTTTAGTAACTGGTAGCATTAGGATGTTGTCTTGTTTAAATGTGCTTGGCGTTGCCCGCCAGTGAAGAAGGGGTTACACATGTCTAGATTTAACTTAGTCCAGGTGATAGGTGCCAAATTTGAGGTAATATGTTCACTTTTTCATAAAGCATGAAACTTGGTACACTTGTACAGTTTGGGGCCCTGAACATGCTTAGAAATTGAGCCATCGCAAAAATGCCTTGCCCTCTTACTTTCCACCATAACTGGATTATGTATTTTGCATCATATCTCCTGAACCAAACATGATAATACAGAAAAGGTGACATTTACCCCTCTGTTTTGATGGCCAACGATTACAGTGACACCACATACAACATAATAAACTGTTCAGGTGAATAGTTACTGGTGAGAACGTAGGCCAGACTTTTTAATATCATGTCTGTTGCATGCATTTTGTGTAGCGTTTTCCTTTCTTTGGTAACAACTCAAGACGAGCTTGACTGAAGTTGAGCTGGCTGCTTGTGCGGTCGTAGGAGAATCGTGAAGCGCTCCACAATGGAAATTACCTCCTCTAAAACGCTTTTTGGAGCCTCTGACAGAGCCATGAAGGCTTCTGTTTCCATGTCGTCGGCATTCCAGGTATTCCATGTTGTCTTCTTGCCCCTGGTTACAAATGCAGATACTGTGTCACAGCCAGTGAAGGCGTGGAACACAGGAAGGGCTTTGGATTTGTCAGGACCCAGATAGGCAATCTCATGGGAAGGTAGGTATGTAGTATATCTGAAGTCCTTGCCAGTTCCAAATGCCACCCACAGCTCCTCAATGTCCAGCTCTGACACATGCACAATGGCTAAGACTACAACATCTTTGTCTACAGTGCACAGGGTGGTCTTTGTATCATATCTCACCCACAAGAAACAGATCAGATTGCCCTTTGCATGCATGAAGAGGCAGATACAAGGATGATACATCATGTGGCAGAAGCTGCAAGAAAAAGATTTAAAAAGATAACTGCTTTCATCATGATGATGGTATATTGATCAAATTAATTGATTAGCTATCGTTAGTGGCCATTATTTTCTGTAATCGGATTTGCGTGTTATGACGGGGTCAGCCCTATATTCCCTCAGCCCTGTGGTTTAGCTATCGAATAGGTTAGCTATCGTTAAGGTTAGGTTAAGGTAAGCATTGGGTTAAGGTTAGGATTGGGTAGAGGTTAAGTCAGGCTAAGGTAGGTTAGATTAAACTTAGGTAAGTTCAATGAATGAAATAGGGTTGAGGGAACATGGACATGCTCTTGTTACAATAGTTTAAAACAAAAAAAACGTTCTTTTACAGTGGGCTGTATGCTGTCGTTGCAGTTAGCTAGGTTAGACATGCTGCCATTTACAGTTATTTATCTTTACATCACAACGTACTAGCATCAGCCAGCCAACTTATCAGTCCAAAAGGAAGAATACTGCCTCCATATTTGTATGAAATCAGTTCTCCAACTTCACTTTTCTCCAATGATCAAACACTTAAGATATATTCAGCGTCTCCTTTCAACTTTGACTTTTCTCGACTCAACACCACAGTCAGGTTTTCTTTTCTTTACTTTCAGAAACTGAGTTGCGTCTCTTTTCTGCTGACATGGTTACATGCAGAGCGGAGCTACAACCTTGAGTGATCCGTCACCCGTCCCTGTTTAAATCCCTTTTACACCTCCATACCCACGGCCGCACGAGTACGTCCTTATGCACGTGTTCTGAAATCACGCGATGAGTTTTGGTTTGGTTTTTGCGGACCCACTTTTGCGCAGTAGTGCAACTTGTGGCCAAAAACAGCAGTTCGCCATTAAGCCCCGGATGGCAGTCTGCCTCACTCGCCTGGTATAAGGACCCTGGATCTGGTTTGCCACCATAAAACATAGATAAACGTTTACCGTCTGGAGATGACATCACAAGAGCACAGGCTTGCACAAATACACACATGTGCTGCACCCCCTCTCAATTCTCTCAGCTTCTTCTATAGCATGTCGCCTTGCAGAGAGACCTCTAAAATGCTGGTATCCTGTGTCCACATTTACGCTTTCCCATTTATTTTGCTGCCTGTTGAAAATATAAACTTTTACTTAGTTGTGTGTTATTAGAATGGAAGCCTTTTTTCCCATAGAGGACCTTATGGATTGAGATGGATGGGTATCCTTAAGCGTGTGTGTGTGTTTGTGAGAGACTCGGGGTTGTACCTGGGATACGTGCTCTCTGACATTCAAGAAAAGTTGGCGCCTGTGTCCATCTGGCACTATTTTTATTCAAACTTTAAGTGCTAAACAGATGTTTGAAGAAGTGCTGGTCACAACTGTTAGTGAGGGGATGTTAAAACATTTTCACTAAACACTTGGTAGTCCTTACTTTAAAGCTGCTTTTGTGTGTGTGTGTGTGTGTGTGTGTGTGTGTGTGTGTGTGTGTGTGTGTGTGTGTGTGTGTGGGGTGACTTCTACCGCTCATCATGCAACCATTGCTGAACTTGTGTTTGGGAATACACAACTAGCCATTTATTCCACTGAACAGAACACAGAAAGGGAACCATTTGTATACATGAAGGTTAATCATTTTTGGTTTGGAGTCACATGTCTGTAATTAACGAAAGCAGGGATTGATTTCGCCTTTGCAACACTTTTTTAAAATGGTCACAACTACTTCTAGTGGATAAAATCCCTCTCTGTGGCTCTCTCTCTCTCCCCCTCTATGGTTCTCTCCCTCTGGCTGCCTGTCTATGGCTCTCTCTCTCTCTCTCTCTCTCTCCCCCTCTATGGTTCTCTCCCTCTAGCTGCCTGTCTATGGCTCTCTGTGGCTCTCTCTCTCTCTCCCCCTCTACGGTTCTCTCCCTCTGGCTGTCTGTCTATGGCTCTCTCTCTCCTTGGCTCTCTCACTGTGTGTGTCTCTCTCTCTCTCTCTGTCTCTCTCTCTCCTTGGCTCTCTCTCTCACTCTGTGTGTGTGTGTGTGTGTGTGTGTGTGTGTGTGTGTGTGTGTGTGTGTGTGTGTGTGTGTGTGTGTGTGTGTGTGTGTGTGTGTGTGTCTCACTCTCTCTCTGGCACTGTTTCTCTCTCTGGCCCTGGCTCTGTCTCTCTCTCTCTCTGGCCCTGTCGCTGTCTCTCTCTCTCTCTCTCTCTCTCTCTCCTTTTGCAGCTCGTTTTCCCCGCAACATACTGATGAATTCATTGTACAAGTACCACAGCCGCTAAACAACAATCTCAGATTTTAACTGCAGCAGTAACGCGGCATCGACACGGGAAGAATGCAGCAAAAATTTTCTTCTGTAATAGCTGCGTCTGTATACACGCATTTCTTTCTGCTGGGGTACCGTTTCCTCTCTGAGTCTCACTGCCATCACACCCACTTTTCAAACAAGACTGACACCCCCCCCCCCCTTAGACATACAGCAGCCACAAAGTAACCCGAACCCTGTTTAGGTTAACGTGCATGTGTGTTTGTCCACATGATTGAGAGTGTGTGCCCATGTGTGCCCATGTGTGTATCTGTGTCGATGTGTGTTGATGAAACCCTGCACACGTATGGTCGGCTGCCTACATTTCTAGCACCAGCCTAAGGATCTAATATCCCCCCTCCTCCTCCCCCCTCCCCATTGAAAACACATGTCGAACTCTGGAGGCTGACAAGACCGAGCGTGTTCCCTGCACCCTGCATGTCAGCAGCGAGTCGCTTTCTGTGCCGTCTGACTTTCTGGCTCAGTCATCCACACAGGCAAGAGGCCGGCCTTTACGAAGTGAAGGTTTGGAGCCGGGCCTGCCTGCTATTGTGGTTCATATGAATAACACCCTGAGATGACAGGTGGTGCTCTATAAATAACCCGGCAGCTTGACACATGACAGTTATTGCGTTTCAGTAACTATGAATTTTGGATGATTATGCAATGAATTATTGGTTTATTGGTGGATATTATAGGTTTAGGATGAAAGCAAAAAAAAAAAAAAAAGCAACACCAGCATATTTAGTTCTGTATCAACTGCCCAATGTTGCATAATGAACATCTGTCAACGTGAATTTAACCTGAAATTTACAGGGCAAACAGGCGGACAAGAAATCAAACATCATCCAGGGCTGATCGAGGCTGTGAATGAGCAGCCGTGGCTTTGTGAATGGGATATACACTGCGGTGGAAATGTCCCAGTGTTTTATTAACGTGTTTGGTGAGAAAACTACCCCTCGCCAGCAGACAGGATGGGTCTTGTTAAGGGGATAGTGTTTCTGCTAGAGTATTCATAATCACGTTTGGCAGCGGTATCTCAACGTCTACGTGTGTAAACACATCTGCTTATGTGCCGCGTCACACAGTTATATGTAAATGTGCACTTTGTGGCAAGGATAACAAGCGTCAAGGTTGCTTAAGTTGGGTCACAACCAGCCAGTCAAAATGCAGCGGCTTCCCAGCAAATGCCCACATGTTTTTTTTCTCCCAAATTGATTATAATACTTCTTAAGCAAACTCCACACAGTCCTGGGATGATCTCCAAAGCTGGACTACCCCGGGGCTCAAACCCAGAACCTTCTTGCTGTGGGGCGACTGCGCTAACCACTGTGCCACCGGGCCAGGCACAATGTTGAAAAGTTGAACTGTTGATGTTGTTAAGTACACATATCACCAGTATTACTGCAGGGATCCATCATTGCACCGCAGCAACAAAACCATCACGAGTGCTTGATTAGTTAGGACAGCAAAATAGAAATGAAAAGAGGTAGAAAAGGGTTTGTTTTTCGACAGTACAATATCATACTAGAGCAAGTTAGCTGTAAACAACGTGACTCTTTCATGGTAGGCAGCGACCTATCAATGTGTCGCATGTCCACATTCAGTTAACACAGCAGCCCATCCAGCCATTATCCAAACGCTTGTCCCGCTCGCGGGCTCGCGGGGATGCTGGAGCCTATCCCAGCAGCCACCGGGACCCCCTGGACAGACCGCCGGGCCATCACGGGGCCCACACAGCAGCCCGTGCTCTTAAATATAACGCGTGACTAGATAGAGAGCGTCCTCATTAGCGAGGCCTGTAAATCAACAAATATGCCTCCCGCGAAGTCAGTCACATGTGACGCTAACGCACAACCAAACCTCATCAACGGACACATTGAGCCTAAGACGTGTCCACACATTGTAGACTTACACAACACAATAAATGCCTTTGTATCGGAACATGGGGGGGGGGCAACATACACCGAGCCAATAGAAGGGTTTAAAAGAGTAGCGTCTTACCTTCCCGCTGGGTGAGATCCTGCACGCCAGGTGCTGGTTTCCCATTAGCGAGCACAGCTCTTTTTTCTCCATACGACAATGTTGAAAATCTTCTCAAGTGAGAAAGAGATCCCTGCTGACCGCCGCCATGACAACCACCCGGACGGCCACTGTGACCGTTTCGGATTTTCAAAGTTTAATAACTTTTTTTGGGGGGGGGGGGACAAAAAAGGATACATCCCTGCCGCTCCGTGAATTCTCCTGAAATTGCACATATTTGCATTCAAAATGAACTTTAGACCAATTGCACGCAACAACAAAAAAAGAAGTTGTGACATGATCTACCTTAAACCATGAGCGGTCAAAATGGCCGCTCGTAATTTGCGCGTGATCGCGCGCGTCATGTCACTTATGACGTGTTTTGTTCGCGCCATTTCCTTCGTGAAGTTCGTCGCTTTGTTATAGAAACACACCAGCGTCCTCCAGTGCAGAGTAACGGTCTAAACTTGGTTTGTGATTGTGTCCAACATGTCTGGGTACAGACACTGTTACAGACGCCCCATGACTACCACCGACGCGTTGCAGTGTTTACAGGCGTTGGACAGCGGCCATTTTAATTTGTTTGAAAAAAATAGTATTAAAAGCTGTTAAAATGTTAATTTTGTTGTCAGATAGTTTCTTAACAGACATACTAACATATGTAATGCATTAATATCACAACTGGGTGTTTATCTTGACAGAATATAGAGTTTAAAACCCGTGGCATGACCGCCCACGGTCGTTGTTTGGGACTGTTTCAATATTTATTTTCAGTTTTCTTTTTTTTTTTTTTACTTTTCACGTTTTACAGGCCTTGTTACATTTGTTAGATTCGCAATATGTGATCTGCGTTTTGTTTTTCAGGTAACACTATGTTCACTTTTTAAAATTTGCTCTTCAAGTTCGACCATGTCGCTGAAGTTTAAATTGTTTAAAAATAGTATTACAGTTGTTAAAATGTTAATTTTTGTGTCAGTCGTTTCCTATCAGACATACTAATCAATGCATTAATATCTCAATTGGGTATTTATCTTGACAGAATAAACCTTAACCTGTTAAATTAAGGAGTTTAAAAACCGGCCGTCAATTTGACCGCCCATGGCCGTTTTAGGTAGGAGTGAAATCCCGGTCATTCTAGTGTTAAACTATCCACGCTAGGGGAAGGGCGTGTAGCGAAAAGGAGTGGATGTCCTGTGACATGTAAGAGCTGAGGCAGGGTCGGTCTCTGCCCCATCGTTGATCATTCAATACACTTTGAGAACCAGCTACGCATGCCTAAATCTATGACAACATTGGCCTTTGCGCCAAACCTGCAGAGAGAGGCACAGGTAGCCTCTGCCTCAGGAATCAGGAACAGTTTCCCCCAGCCTACAGCAGTGAGCAGTGCAACACAAAGACGAAAACACATATCTAAAAACTATAGGAACACATATATTAAACTACAAAAAAAATCACTGTCCAAGAGAACGAACACCAGAATGACTGTTGTAACTGCTGGTGTGCATGGGCTAGCAGTTGGCTTAGCCTGCCCCGCTTCCACATCCTGTCAGACCGCCCTCGGTGTTTCCTACTTGGGCACAGCTCCAGGCAGGGCCGTAGTCCCTGGGTCCACTGGACGCAGCAGACCAGACTCTCCCAGCTGATCCAACGCCAGCTCTCCCAGTCAGACACCTTCGACACACCTCCCCACACAGAACACGACGACACCAAAAACACAGTCAAGGCTAGGCGAGGCCACCGCCGGACCGCCATCGGTGTTATCAGATCTGCTGGTCTGCATGGGCTGTCAGTTAGCTTAGCCTGCCCTGCTTCCGCATGCTGTCAGACCGCCCTCAGTGTTTCCTCTTCAAGTGCAGCTCCGGGCAGGCCCGGGGTCCCTGGGCCCACCGGATGCAGCAGACCAAGCTCACCCAGCCAATCCAGCTATCCCAGCCATCAAACGAAGACACAAAAAACTTAGACATGGACAAAGACACTGCATGGATGGTACTGGGTGAGGCCGCCGCAAATTCGCACCGCCATCTTCCTCCACCAGGAAGATGGAACTTCCTGCATTCAGAAACGGTAGATTTTAGGAGCATGCTGTGGCAAAAGGAGCATACTATGCTTTTAAAGAAGCTATTCTGACTAGTTTTACTGGGGTATATGTAATCCTGAGACAAATTATGATTAATGAAACTTTAAAATACAAGTATCATGTAATCTCCATCCATTCCATTATCCAAATCGCTTTATCCTGCTCTCAGGGTCGTGGGGATGCTGGAGCCTATCCCAGCAGTCATGTAATCTCAACATTTGTTTTTAGTTTTGGAGAGGCACTGCCTACCCTGCCCGCACATCACTGGTGAAGAGACACAAAGTATGTCTTGAAAACATTATTAGCTTGCAACAAAGAATAGGGAGCGGCTTTGGTCTGTTAGCAAGGAATTATGTCGCATCCCATACAACATAATCTATGTGCAGATTAGCATTTAAATTAGCTGATGATGTGATTCGATGACTTTCTGATAAACCAACAGTCACTTTCAACAAAGAAGAAGATAACACCAAGAGTTATGCTGCATCGTTCATCAATCCCTCACTCTGAGTATCTGTAAGGGATGAAGCATGAATCTATCTCTATAAAGGGATATTTTTTATTCTAATAAAACAAGGAAAAGCACACAACGCCAGACAGGAAATCTAGTCATACTTTTTGCGGAAATGAACAGACATGGCAAATATTCTGCACCAAGACAATGGAAACCCTGTTAACAGGTAGGGGAATTAGATCATTAGCTAGGGAAAAGGAAGAGAGGAGAGGCAGAAGAGGTGGACCACCATACAAAACGTATAAAAGCGCAGAGGGAGGCAGGGAGTTGTACTTCAGACAAGATGGCATATTACATACCAACACTGAGTGAAGGCCAGCTTAGACCAGCGACCAGACTGCTGAATGTAAGATGGAGCTAAGATGGGGTATCTTCTACACTTACCTAGAAAATGAGTAAAATAACAAAACAGCAAATCCCAGCCCCCTGTGGAATACCGCTGGCTGTCTCTCCCGTCTTTGGCCTTGTAAACATCATGGCTGAGCTATATTCAACTGTATTGGCAACTTTTCAGCAGCCACAGAGAGGCGTAGGTCCACATAAGTGCAGCTGACTCCACGTTACGCTATTGACAGACTGTTTACCGATTTCAGTGACTAAATCATCAGCAAACCATTCCTGACATGGTGTTCTTTCAAGCCACCATTAATCGGTAGCTCTTAAAATCGAGGACATAATCCGCTCGGACAAGGAGGTTTTGAAAACCACCGCGTTGTGACAACATGTTTTGCCTATTTGTCAATTCCCTCTCTTGGTCAAGGCCACTGGTTTGAAGGGTAATAGGCGCTGAAAAGCCTGGTTGGAGGCCCAGATGAACCAGATTACTTTACGGAGAGAGGAGGAGAGTCAGGAGAGACGTCGAGGCATTAGCATGTGAGCTAGCCAGTTCTGGTCCCAGGGGGGAAACCCAAGTCTGGCCACGATGTCCCCACGGACAGCCTCTGCCAGTGATAGCATATCCTTGTTTTGGTCAAACTGCTGAAAATCCTGTGTATATGTTTGCATTTGTGAGGCCGCTGAAAGGCCTGTTATTGGGAGAGGTGAATTTTAATGACGTTTGTCAACTCTAATCTGCAGAACTGCCTGGCCGAGGACACGGCTGAGGTTTCTTTGGCTTGGTCGAAGTTTGTAAAAGGAAGACCTGGTTCACAAGAGGACTCATACAAAATACTTTGGAAACTATGATACTATTACCGGATGGAAAGATAGATATACTATACTATACCAGATAGATAGATAGATAGTTCACACACACACACACACACACACACACACACACACACACACACACACACACACACCCATGTGCTCCTGATGGCGATCATACGTGTCCGTGGTGTTGCCAGAGAAGACCCAAGACATCACCACGCGTCAGTTTGACAGTGGTGTCAATCACCGTCCATCACAGTATGTCGGTACGTCATACTCAGTTGTTGTTTTACGACCCGACTGAAAGCAGAGCATTGTAATCACAGAATCCTCCTCTTTTACACTCACAAAAACCCAACACAGCAACTGGTACACGTTATCCCTTTACGACAACTGTGTATGAATTAGAATATTATACTCACATGGAAATATAGTGGATATTGAAAATGCCGCACAAGCATTTCATGAATCAATCTATCTATCTATCTATCTATCTATCTATCTATCTATCTATCTATCTATCTATCTATCTATCTATCTATCTATCTGTCACTCCTGTACTTGCCTAAGAACAAAACATAGACTCACATATGGTCCAGATTATCCTCTGCTGCGTAAGATGGACTGCATTACTTCTGAAACCCAAAAGGCTGTGAAACACTGCCATGTCAGACTCCGAATCCCATAATTCAACAGGAGGGGGGCCCCGACAGACTCACCTTCTCCCCTTCACCTTATACTGTCCGTACTTTTCAACCGTCTCCATCCGTCTTACGACCCAACGTGTCCGCTCACAGTTCATCATCGTGGTTGAGAGTGATGACACGGTCAAGTGGTCTCTTTGTGGTTTACATACGTGCATATGTGTGTGCACATGTGTGTGTGTAAATACTGTATGCCTTTCTTTCTTCTCTCTCTGCCTTTTCTCTCCGTCTAATCAGATGTAATGTGTTTATAATGTGTTCCAGTGTGCCAGGTCTGAACAGCCAGTGTTTGTGGGTGCCAGTGAGGCCTGTAGGCCGGTTAGCACACGTAATTGCTCCCTAATTCTCCAGTCAGTGGCCGGGAGACTATCTGATTGACAGGTAATGAGCCACATCCCATTCTGATGGGTTTGCCCCGGCCTCTGTTTCACTACGTTATATTCTACAACCCCTCTCTTTCTTAACGCTCTCGTACAGGTAGTTCGGGTAGCTTAAGCAATGGACGTACTTGTTTTGCCCGGTCACATGGAACCAGGGCAAATCTGGTTTTTACAACCATTCAATTGTAAGATTTTATTCAACATTACCCAATATACCTTGTCTTCATCGCAGTTATTAATAACTATATTTGTGATTAATAGTTGGTATTCAAAACGGGTCATTTTGACTGCTACAGAAGAGTTTAATAACACGTTCAAGTAAAACTGTAAAAGTACATAACTATACGCCGATAAACGAGAAAATAGATAGAAGTGTAAAAAGTAATAGTGCTGGCCAGATTCAACTATTTCTACTTGGCATTTTTCTAAAATGAGGGTTTCCGAAATGCTCCAAAATAAAGCCAAAAATAGACTCAGAGACAAGGCTACGTAAGAAAAAGCCAAGCGGCGGGAACTGATATTGGTCGCATGAGGACAAAAGCCCTGGTTCGGGGTGTGTGCGGCGGTTATCACACCAGTCCTTGTAACCTCCAATGAGAAGGACCACGAGTTTTCTACCTTAATTTTTCTTTCCTTGAGATTGTGGGTATGTCAAGCGGCACTCGCGGGACTTTTACAAAGGCCACATTTTTATGTGAACTTTATTGGCCCAATATTTTTTTTTCCACCTTTACGAAATAAAGTCCTACAAGTGGAACTGATGAAACAACAACAGGTGGTCGGCCGGATTCGCCTGGGACGCGTCTGGCACGACGGCAACCTCACACCACAGTTATGATTAATAACCTCCTATAAAACAATTCCGTTACGGCACACTTATTACATGAGCGACCTCTCAGCAGCGCCGGCATTGTAGATGTATTGGCGCGTGCCAAAGAGTCCAAAGCAGGTGTCAGTCAAAACACATCAAGGCCGGTTTTTTCCACGCGTCATCGCGCTGTGACGTTGATGTTCCACTTTTCCACCTGTCCCGCCGCACACAGGCCGCCATTGTAGACGTCCCTCTCGCGAACGTAGGCCGCATTTGAAGCCGAAGACAGCTCCGTCTCCAACGCTAGACAGCAGAAAGAAATAACTACACTGCCATTTTAAAATATCGAACGCCTTTCAAACGAGTACCTATCGGGCCTCGATACCTCTGGCAGCCGTGAACGGGTGCAAAAATGCGATTTTTTTTCTTCTCCTAAACAACGGCCTCCGTGGCGTAACAAACAGGGCGACATTGGTTTCAGCAGGCACCCGGTGTAAACGTCTGCAGTCTGCCAATGGCAACACCGCTACCTCTTGGATATGGATTTTCCCTCGGTGGAAATGTTGGGGAAAATAAGATGCAAAGAGGGCAAAACATCTCATCTCAGATTGTTTAATACCCCCGTCTGATAGGTTTAGGCTTCAGTGACAGACCAAACAGCCATTTTTTTTCTCCCAGTGAAATTGCTCAGTTTTATGACCCGATGCTTAGATATGAGAGGTCGCACTGTGCTTTTTGTGCCAAAGCAAGTAAAATAATCAGATTACAGGGCACTACAATTGAAAGTATGATGAATAATACTTGAAATTGTTTCGTATAAAACAAGGCGGGTTCCCCCCCTTTCTGATGGGCACAAAGGTCGAGCTCCATTGAGAGGATTCTTTGCTATGTCGCATGCGAAGAGTAAAAATTACGGATCAACTCGCTGATTTTAATGTTAAGTTTAGACATATGGGGGTTTGTGTGTTTTAGTATTAGCACATGCACGCTTGCCTGCCTGTTCACATGCATGCTTGGAGGAAGGAGTGTTTGCATTTCCACACGTACGCATTGCAAAATATACAGTCAGATGTGAACCATCCCCTTGTGCCGGGTAAATATTGCCCAGCCGCTGTACGAGGTTCAACACACGAAACAATCGTGTCATGGTGGGAGCTTGGGGTTCGGGACCTCTCGAATTAGTTTTGGAGGAGTCCTCTAAACTTATTAAACTCACTGGCACAATAAAACAGGGCACTGGCATGATAGTAAAAGTTTTCAAGCATCAAGCGGTTGCTGATCTTGGCTGTCATGTGCTGTTGTGGGCAAACAGGGTGGATGTGTAATGAACAGGAGGAGGCTGGCAAGAGGCAACACACACATGGGCAAAGAAGAGGGCTGAGTTCTCTGCAACACGGAGAGGCCATTTGCCACGATTTAGTTCGAAGGTGGTCGGTAAAATAAGATTCTGTGCTCAAGTGCCATCGCCGTGACGATGACGGAGGAATTTCAATTCAGTCTAATCCCCAGAAGGATGTTTCGAGAAACAAAGCCTGTGCATGGTGCCATTACACAATTCAGCTTGTATCAAAATGGAGAAAGTACTTTGTCTGAGGCCTGTGTGCAGCAAAGCATGATGGGACCTTTTGCTCGTTTTCTTACCGACACTGAGTGAGGCGACGCAGCAGGTCAGGGCTCCTTCTCTCTTGTAGGTGTTTGAGAATGCGTGCGATCCACGCTAGGCCGAGACAACGTCGGGACTGCAGAAAGCTAGCGGCTCTGCAGACAGGATGGGGGAGAGGGAGAGAGAGAGAGAGAGAGAGAGAGAGAGAGAGAGGAGACATTATTTTGGGGGTAGAGAATATGAGCGTATGACTGGATATGAAACACAACCACTTTTCAAGCTAATTAAATACAAACTTGAGGGCATGGAGAAGAGAATCAGAGACTACGGAAAAGGGGGTAATAAAAAAAAAGGGGGGGGCATATCATGTATTAATGTTAACCATTTTATTTTTCCTGCAAGTAGGTGAGATATTCTATATCCTGGCTATTATATGAAATCTACTCAGGCCTCCTAACTTATTTTACTTGGACTGTGGCTCACACACATACAACACATAGACACACACAGCACACACACACAGTCCAAGCTCAGTGCTCGATTTGGGGATGGGGGAAGGATGGGGAGGGGGGGTACATTATACTGTAGTAGCGGCTAGTATGAGACAGACAACAAGCCTGGCTCCTCTGGGAAACCCCCATGATGGACAGGCACTCCACCAGAGCCAAGAACAGGCAGGTTCGGGGAGGGGGCGGGGGGGGGAGGGAAAATGAAATAAAATCAATACTTGAACATAACTTTTTAAATAAACATTTGCACTCTACGGACATTGTTGGCAGCGAAAGCCGGTAACCTGTCCCCATCGCTGGAACTCAATACCAGAACATTCACGGAGCACTGGCTCCCGTCGAGGCGATGGCTACTGGCAAGATGTGACATGAATAGTATGTTCTGTTTATGTAAGGTGAAATAGAGAGAGAGAGAGACAGAGAGAGTGAAAGAAAGAGAGAGACAGACAGACAGACAGAGATAGAGAGACCGGGGGGGGGGGGGGTGCAATCCTACATTTGCTCTTTTAAAGGCGAGTGTTTTCATGGCTTGTCGCTCAACCCAAAGCCACCTTAAACCCCAGTATGAGTGATGTCTCTTAGCTTCGAGCAGAAGTTACCCACCGGGGCAAAAAAAAACCAAAAACAAGATTAAACTGGGAGTTAAGCCTCAAATACCATTGGCCTTTACCTTCCTTGAACTGAGGTGTGAGACAACCGGTGCTCTTGAATTTGTAAAGACGAACAATGGAGTTGTGTGTAACGGGTTTGGAGAAATGCTGGAGAAGTACTGCAGATACTGTATTTCCCTACTTATATTTGAATCAGCCGATGCACATTTCTGAGTATCTCAGTGGAGGTGTTGCAGTTTGTGGTAAAACAGCAGAAGTTACCCCCCCCCCAATCACTTCAGAAGTGTTATTCTCACTCTGCGCTACCAGCTATGCTGTTGTACGACAACTTATGCAAATGGATCTGGTTTTTGCATAAACCTTCTTGCCCTTACACACGGCTTACATTTCTCACCAAAAAAAATTCTTATCTTTGAATTTAGAAAACACTATGAAGATGCTTGAAACCATGGAAACGGGTCGATTCAAAAGAGGGCCCTCCCACCGAGGCAAGCTTGTCATTTGTGATATTGGGCTACACAAATAAAATGCACTTCACTGACTCCGTTCGTCAATATCTGTGTGTTAGATTTCCTCAAGAATGAAGACCTCTGCCCACACATGCGTGTGCTCCTCATTGAGCAGTATCAAATCAACAAGGAGAACGAGGCGCGGCTCATATTGGGAGGTTAAAACTTCAGATGGAGGCAACCATGCATTTCAACACGATCTCTATACTGAGCCCATGGTGTGTGGATAACGCTCCAGAAGCAGCCGTAAATCTGTGCACAAAAAATGTCCTCTGGCGACAGCGCTGTTGTTGAGTGTGAAAGGTTTTACATTTACCACGTACAGAGTGTGTAATTGTTGGTTCCCTGTGCTATAATAAGTGACAGTGGAGAATCCGCAGTGCACAGTGCTGTAATACTCAGTGGGTCACAGTATGTATGCGCTGGGTGGCCTGGTGTGTCTGCTCAACCTGCCCCGGGCTGGACCAGGTGCTGCTGACTACTGTGGAAAAGATCTCTCACTTTCCTCACAGCTGGCTGTGAACACACACACACACACACACACACACACACACACACACACACACACACACACACACACACACACACACACACTATTTCTCTCTTGCTCTCTCACAAACACACTCTCCCTCACACTCTCTCTCTCTCTCTCTCTCTCACACACACACACACACACACACACACACAGAGGCAGCTGGTTCCTGCAGTCACCCAGCTGCAGCAGCTGCCACAATGAGAGCTGGAGGGACCGGGTCACAGTGAAACACCTGGAAGGAGCCACAGTCAAGCTGAGGTGAGGGGAGGATAAGACTGACATGGGGGGGGGTATATATATATATATGTATTTGTTTAGCTTTTGCAGATATTGGAACTAATATGGGTGCGCTTGCTTGCTTTGTCACAACCGTAAGATACGAGGCGACCACACCGTTTACACAAAAAAACAACTTTACATTTGCACGGGTTGTAACAGCGTTGCAAAACGAAACACTGCAGAAAGGCAATTTGAATCCGTGCAAGTACGACAAAAAAACACACAGGGCCTCATAAACATGTCACAAAAACAGACCGGGGGGGGGGGGGGGGACAAAAAACGCCCACCACAAATCTGACAAAACGGATGAAAAACGTGACGCCCACTAACTCTTCACGTGAATGTATTTTAAGTCGGTTAGTTTTGCCCCCTGCTTGAGTATCAGAGCTATAGATTCACAGAAGGGCCGGGGCGGTTCGAACGGCGGCCCCGTCCATTTAAACAGATCTTCATTTATCAGTCGGCGTTACCAGCTACCCCGCCAGGGAGACGGAACATTTTATTGAGTGGCTGCCACCACCTGACACCGATGCTTAACAGAAGAGGAAAAACAAGCTAAAAGTATTCATTCTCAATATGTTGCTTTTTATAGTGTGGGGCGAGGAATACCTCGGGGGGAATGTGTGGGTAGATGTGCACACACACACACACACACTTTCCGCAACGAAGCACGCACACACACACTCTCTCTGCTCGCCCAGTCCGTGGACACTTGTCACATGCTTGTTCTGTACACACACATGCACGCTTACAGACCAGCATGAGCAAGCACACGGATTTGGCACAAATGTACCCTCTATGCACACACCTATACAAAAACATACGCGCACACACACACACACACACACACCAACACCCACCCACGTGCACGCACACACGCACGCTCCACCAACACTACCAGTTACTACACACCCCATTTTTCCCCTTTGTCTCCCCCTCCTTCAGCCCGTGTGCTGTTACTGGAAGTGAGGGCAGGGTGTTTTAACAGGGCCTGGCCCGCCGCCAGCCACCGCAGTGATTCAGAGATGGTGTGGTGGAGCGAGATGACACCGGTGTGGACGCTCTCCATCTGCGTTCGGCCAACAGACACACAGAGACCAGCATTCACACACGTACAGGTTCGTATTCGGACCGTCACCCCTTAACACGCAAACACACATGGACACACACACACACACACACACACGAGGCACTCACTCTCTCCTACCTCTTTCCCCGTCTTTCATTTTCATGCTTTGTCTCTCTCTCGTTCTCGGTCTTCCTTTTTATGCACTAACAGCCACTTTGTCACTTTCTCTCTTTTTTTCCTCTTTTCATTGGTATCCCATTTCTGCTTTCCCCTCCTTTCTCCGTCTCTCCCGGGCTTTCTTGCCCTCTGTCGCACACAAACAGACATGCACCTGTTCTGCTCACGGGTGGCGGCGCTCACAGTCAGACCGGCTCCACTCACACCGCTCCCCGCGCGTCCCCCCCCCCCCGGCTGGAAGGAAAACACCCATAAATCTGCACGGACGTCATGTTCCATCGAGCGGAGTCCTCACTCATTAGTTCCTCCGGAGAGGCGACCGCGTACCTGTCATCTGCTCATCTCACCATGGAGGACGTGAGAGAGGATACTCCTCCTGCAGAGAGAAAAACAGGGACGGCAGATTTGCCCCGAGTGAGTCTCTGATTAATGACGATCTCGCACATTAAAGGCTAGGAAAAGACAAACGGCAGTGGAAAAAAAACCCCAAAAAAAAGCAGAGACGTTGCAAAGCACTGAGACGCTAGCCTCACAGACGCTAGCCTCAGCTAGCCCCAGCTAGCCTCAGAGACGCTAGCTAGCGTCATCAAAAGCGCTACATTTTTAAAAAAAACTTAGGACTCTCGTTTTAACTTTCCCCCCAAAGTCCAAAACATAGAAACCTTTAAAGCGGGACGTCAACGCTCAAATAAGTGAATTTTGATCAGCTTTTTGAAGCTGCATTTAAGAAACTTCTGGAAAGTGTTAGCTTAGCATAAGCTGTGTTTACCCCCCCCCCCGACGTCTACGGTTGGCGTGTGCAGTGACGCCATATCTGCACCGCGGTTGTTGGCAAAATAACTCTTGAATGTTAAGTAGTACGACAGTAGTAACAACAAAACAAACCCCGTATAGACGGCAGGAACGAGTATTTGTATCAGCTGAACAAAGCGGGCGACGTGGAGACAATGGCGCCGCTGTTTTACCGAATTACTGAACAACTTCCGGGGAGCGCTAAACTCTCCCGCCCATCGGGCATCACGCGACCGGAAGTCCCGACCTTAATTAACGTCGACATATGTATCGACCTCGTCATGTAATTTCTACTTATATTACTCAATATACTTCAAAAGCAAGGGGAATCCAAAAAAAACCCTATTAATTTCTGCCTTATAGGCAAAAAATAATTTTTAAAAAAAAGGTCTGAGAGGCCTGGAATGACGTCATCTCTGCGAGCGCTGCTGCTAAGAAGCCATTACAGTGGCAACTGGAAACTGTAAAGTGATGTCGCCTTGTGGTGCAGTACAGCCCGTATCGAATCCCGCACCGGGCAAGAAAATAACCGCTTACATTGGTGGCAGCGGTGGGATCCGGAAGTGTGCAGATCCTCAGAAGTCTCTTCGGAGCGCGGGAAGAACAAGCGTGGGGAGGGTGACGACTGTAAGCTACTAATAACACACGTTAGCCCCCTAGCTAACGGGTCTGACCCTTTAGTCGAGCGGTCAGTGATGTCGCCTTGTGGTGCAGTGCACCCCGTATCGAATCCCTCACCGGGCTAAAAAATAACTGGTTACATTGGTGGCAGCGGTGGGACCCGGAAGTGTGCAGATCCTCAGAAGTCTCTTCGGAGCGCGGGAAGATCAAGCGTGGGGAGGGTGACGACTGTAAACTACTAATACGACACGTTAGCCCCTAGCTAACGGATCTGACCCTTTAGCCGAGCGGTTAGTGATGTCGCCTTGTGGTGCAGCACACCCGTATCGAATCCCGCACCGGGCTAAAAAATAACCGGTTACACAATCCTTCCCCAATGGCTCGCATGACAGCAAAACGTCTTTCTTTTCTTTTTTTAATGAATGAACAGCAACGGGGCAGTCACCCGGCCGTAGTCGTTCCCCAACCATGCAGTCGAAAGCGGGACCAGGACGTCGTTTTAGATCGGCTGAATATGAACACGAGACTCTCTGAGCCTTGCCTCCGCTCCAGTCGGCATGAGGGCCGTGGAAGGGGACGCGTGGCTGGCAGCGCGGGGATGGAGACCACAGCCACCTCGCAGCTTATGAAGGCCTCCATTCACCCTCCATTCGCTCAATAATCACTGTGCACGCAAGAGAAACCTCCCCAGCGAAAACACGCGGCGTTTTAAGAGAAAACAATCACCCAGCCTCAACAAATTCCTGCTAATTCGCCAGTGCCAGGCAGGAGAGGACCGGCTTAGCAACAGATGGACGCCTGCCCGTCTAGGTGTGTGTGTGCGCCCATGTGCCTATGTGTGTGTGTGTGTGTGTGTGTGTGTGTGTGTGTGTGTGTGTGTGTTTGCACAGTGGGTGCTCGTGGCCATTATGGGGTGCGTGCCCTTAGAAAGTGTTTTTGTGCACAGTGTGTGTATACATATGTGAGTGCACCGTCGCGTCCAAACGTTGCCAGCTATCCCATCAGCCCGAACGTTGACACTTCCCTGATGCATCCTGTCCTGGCATCTGATTGGTCCAACAAAATTTCCAACATCCCCTTCCTCCGAACACACAACCCTCTCAGCTCACTCCGCATTCAGGGCACGCCATTTTTTTTAAATTTCATTTCATTTTTTTTTTTTTGCAAGTCAATTTGAAATCTGATATAAATTACTAAATTTAATGTATTTTTCATCCCTTCCCGTGAATCATAACTGTCAGTGGCCTATATGAATGACTTGTTATTGTGTCTCGGTTGAACATGCGATGCACTGTGACTTAGTATAATTATGACTTTCCATATTTATTTTTCTAGCTTATTAGAAATAGCACTGCTTGTTCAGCAAAGGACACACTGTGCTTTAGGAGTATACTCCATCCTAAGGGAGAGGAAACGTGGGGGAAATGGAAATGTGTGTGTGTGTGTGTGTGTGTGTGTGAGAGAGACAGACTTGGTTGTATATGTATGTGAACGGCACAGCAAGTGTGGTGTGCACACGTGTATGTGGCATGTTTGTGTGAGTGTGCGCACAACTGCACGCGTGGGTTTGAGCTCACGTACAGTCTCTCTGGTTACAGTAACCAGACCGTCTGAGAGATTGGCAGGTGGGTCACGTCTTTAACACTTGGGACGTGTGTGTTTGTTTGTGTGCGAGGGGCAGGTGTTACGTGATGGGAGACAGAGGAAAAGAGAATTGCGGTGATAAATGTGTGTGTGGGTGTGGGTGTGACGGTTTGGGGGACGGAGTCCCGGCGCTGTGAAGATCAGGAGGCCCCATCTCCGGCGGTGAGCTAGCGGACAGTGGCGCTGGGAGGAGCAGCGGCGAGCGGAGACGTGGCCGGTCTGTCGCCACCCTCATCCCTCCCCCTCCAGTACCGAGCGAAGCGTTGGTTTCTCTCCAGCGTTTCCTCTGCAGCCGTTCGATTCCTGCCTTCTGTTTTTTCTCCCCCTTCTTGGTTCTGTTGTCCGTCTGCAACCATGTCCAACGTGCTGCCGTCCGTCTCGCCCAGCAACCCTCTGCACAAGACATGTCTGGTCTCAACGAGGCTTGTTCAGGGTGAACTAAAACCAAATAGAAATAGATTAACAGACAGCATCGTCTAGGATCTGGCGCTTCTCCGACATGATCGTTAGTGGCATGACGTGATAAGTTTGCTCCCCCCTGCCGTGTGGTCGCCCTGGACTCTCCCGTGATGAGGACGGCGACGTGGGGGATTGAATTTTATTTGTTATTTTTTTGACTCTGTGTCAGTCCGGATGAGGACAGTACCTGAGCCGTGAACATGTAAAACGTGTGATCTATTCCCAGCCCCTCCAGGAAGGGGCCTGATAGGAGCTGGCGGGGTGCGTGGCGTACTCAGAAGGTGGAAGGGGACCAGGGTGGGAACTGACCAGCTGCTCCTGCTGACCAGAGGTCACCAAGGACTAAAAACTAAGATGACTAAAAACCAATACTGGGCGGCACGGTGGCCCAGTGGTTAGCGCTGTCGCCTCACAGCAAGAAGATCCTGGGTTCGAACCCCGCGGTTGTCCAACCTTGGGGGGGGGGGGGTCGTCCCAGGTCGTCCTCTGTGTGGAGTTTGCATGCTCTCCCCGTGTCTGCGGTGGGTTTTCTCCGGGTGCTCCTGTTTCCCCCCCACCATCAAAAAGAAACATGCACGTTAGGGTTTATACTCCTGCCTGAGCCCCTGAGCAAGGCAGCGGGTAAAGAACCGGAGTTGGCCCCCCCCCGGGCCCCGCGTGAAGGCGGCAGCCCACTGCTCCTCCTAGCTACACAGATCCCAGCGAGGATGGGTTAATTCGCAGTAACTGAATTTCCCCAAGGGGATTAATAAAGGAAACTTGATTAATTAGAACGTTTAATTATTTTTAATTAAGAAATTAAATGAATAATTTGGACTTAATCAAAAATAAATTAGGCTTATTTTAGGCTCACTTTCATTGTGGCTTGGGCCCACTGCTGCTACGTGTGTGCTTTAAGGGTTTAAGCGAAGCTTGCGGGTTAATGGCGGCTTCCTGTATGAGACGCCCACCTTAACCCCAAACCTCCCCACCGCCCAACCTGCATGTCCTTAATATTCACAAGTCAGGGCGGCCAAGTAACATACTGGGGCCTGTGGAGCAGCCGCCGCGTCTCGGTGCAGACACCGAGGGGCGGCGCCGTGGGCATCGTATACCCACGGATCGACAGGGTCAATACATGGCGCCGTGACTGGTTTCACCACACTTATCAAACAAGTCCGCGCTTGTCAATAACATGGTCACACAACTGAAAAATAACAAAAAGCACAACTTCGCTTAACGGGGTCGGCTCGCGTAGGCCTGGGCGGGGGGTGAACTCGCCGCACAAGCCGTTCCCACTGTATTCAAAAAATGGAGTCTATCGTTATTCTGCCCTTTACTGACCCCCCCCCATCCTCTCCCACCCCATCCAATTACCCTCTGTTCCCTATTCCCTATCTCCCTACATGTCATACTCCCCCAGCCCCCTCCTCTCTCAGTCAGCTGGCGTGGAGAAGAAGGGCTCTTTGACTCGTGCCGAGGGGCCGAGGGAGGGGATGCATGGAGGGAGGCCCGGTGCTCTTGGAGTCTGATAGTCTGGCCCTGGTCCGTACGGGCGTTGTCACTAGGGTCTTTAACAGTCACGGAGGGAGTGGAGAGAGAGCGAGAGGGAGAGGGAGAGGGAGGGAAAGAGGAGATTTCTAACTGCACACCTCCACCATGTGGTCTGAGGGAGGGCGCTCTGCCGAAACTGGACAGGGACTCTTCTAGTCGTTTCTGTGCGGTTCCGAGTTTGTTTTATATTTTCACGTGCACCAAACGTGTCCTGCGGTCCCCCGTCTCTTACGGATCTCACCCGAGAGGAGACGAGCGAACACGTAAACCTACATGCTGAGTAATCACGCGTGTCGTTTTTTTGTGCATGTGGCTGTCCAATCAGTACCGCTCTCTGAAGTACAAAAACCCGTTCGCCATTTGCCAGTGGTCTGTGAGGCGTCCGCAGGAGGGTACGGGCCGGGCCCAGCCGTGGAGTCCACACCGGTTCTCACGCAGAGTCCGGACAAGAGGACCCTGCAGTCAGTACATATGTGCCACTCTTCATATACAGATTCACAACTCCGTCACTATGCATTCATCCCTAGTGACCACCCCACCACCACCACCCAAACCCAAGCCCCCACCACCACCACCACCACCACCACCCACTATAGATCTGTGTGCCGACACCTAATGCAGGGTAACGTTATCATAACATTTTCATAAGAGTAGCTCGCCGTGCAATAACAGCGCCACGTGAATTGGTGAACTGCTCCTTTATAAGAGGACTGACACACACTATTAGTGTTCATTGACGGTAGGCAGCTACCATGTGTATTTTTACAAGCATATAGAATAATACTTAGAAAGTGGGCGTGCACGTGCGCGCGCGTGCACACGCGCACGTGTGTGTGTGTGTGTGTGTGTAAGAGATGCTTTGCCAAACGTCCACCGATCAGTCATAAGACCAGAAAGATGCTCTGAGGGGACGTTTTGCTGCTTTCAGGTTGAGGTGTCCAGGTAACAGCTAAGCTTGAAAACAGTGTGGTTAAAGTTAAGATTTCTGGAACGATAGTTGTCAGTGGAAGACCCATGACACACACACACACACACACACACACACACACACACACACACACACACACACACACACACGTGAAAGTGTGTGTGTGTCTGTGTGTGGTTATGTGCAACATTGTGGTTAAGTGCACCATTGTACGTGTGTCCTCGTGCTCCTATTCTCTTCCTGCCATTGTCATTTTCCCAGATACCTGTGTGTGTGTGTGTGTGTGTGTGTGTGTCTGTGTGTGTGTGTGTGTGTGTGTGTGTGGTGGGCTGAGCTGGGCGTACACTATCAGTCTGCATGGTACATGCTGGGGAGTTGGTGGTCAATGAGGACTGGATGAAGCTCTGCCCCCCCCCCCCACACACACACTGTACTTGGCCAATTACCCCCCTCTTCCGAGCCGTCCCGGTCTCTGCTCCACCCCCTCTGCCGATCCGGGGAGGGCTGCAGACCACCACATGTCTCCTCCCATACATGTGGAGTCACCAGCCGCTTCTTTTCACCTGACAGTGAGGAGTTTCACCAGGGGGACGTAGCGCGTGGGAGGATCACGCTATTCCTCCCCAGTTCCCCCTCCCCCCCACCGAACAGGAGCCCCGACCAACCAGAGGAGGCGCTAGTGCAGCAACCAGGACACATACCCACATCCGGCTTCCCACCCGCAGACACGGTCAATTGTGGCTGTAGGGACGCCCGACCAAGCCGGAGGTAAACACGGGGGATTCGAACCGGCGATCCCCGTGTAGGTAAGCAACGGTATAGACCGCCACGCCACCCGGACACTCTTCTTAATAGTTTTTATCATTTGTTTGCGGGCTTCTATTTATTTATTTATTTATTTATTTATTTATTCCCCCCTTGTCACGGTCTGCTTCTCGAATTCATCGTTTTCCTTTTCATTTCCACCTCCTTCTTCTCTCTCCTTCGTCGCCGCTTTCCATCCTCCTCGGTCCTCCTGTCGGACCTTCGGCCTGTCGCGCTGACCGGGATCTGACTGAACGGCGCGCGCGCGCCACAAGTTTGTACCATAACGTAACGAGCCGGCGCGCCGTATTACACATCCGAACACGAGCTGGCACCGCCGCCGCCACCGCGGGGAGGAGGGGGGGAGGGAGGGGGAGGGGCAACATGACAAATAGATTTTTTGGCCGTTTGTAAATGGGAGAGAATATTTGCTGGCGGGTCTGCAGACGTCTCTCTCTCTCTCTCTGGCCGGCAGTAAAACTAATGACAAAATTGGAACAATCTGCTCTTTCAATGGCGCTTTTTTTATTTCTCCAACGCAGCGATCCGTGGCCTAATTTGTCCCGGGGGACGCCACACGCCCCGCCCCCCCATAAAGCTGCATTAGCGCCGCGGTAGCCGGGCTAATGAACAGGATTCAGACAAGGTGCCCGACACAGGCCTTCACCTCCAGAGGACCCGGGTCGCGCGCCGAGCTCGCCGAGCTCGAGCGTACGGGACCGTGAAACACGCACGTGCACGTCCTGTCTGTTTTAGAGGGTCGGGGGTCGTCACTTTAAGACCCCCGACACGTTTCGTCGTCACGCGTCGTACGGTGGAGGATTGGCGATGTTTTCTCGCGAGAGCCGACGCCGGACCCGCTGATCGCCTCCGCCGGTTCTTCGCAAAGCATTCTGGGTAATGTTCGCTTTAAATACTGCGCAACAGCGTGGAGGAAGCAGAAGTAGACTTACCGGTCAAATCCAATTCACGCAACTCACATTTGACTCAACTGTTGCAAACGGGTGAGGGGCGTCCGGGTGGCGTAGCGGTCTATTCCGTTGCCTACCAACACGGGGCTCGCCGGTTCGAATCCCCGTGTTACCTCTGGCTTGGTCGGGCGTCCCTACAGACACAATTGGCCGTGTCTGTGGAAGCCGGATGTGGGTGTGTGTCCTGGTCGCTGCACTAGCGCCTCCTCTGGTTAGGTCGGGGCTCCTGTTCGTTTCGGGGGGGGGGGGTAGCGTGATCCTCCCACGTGCTACGTCCCCCTGACGAAACTCCTCACTGTCAGGTGACAAGAAGCGGCTGGCGACTCCACATGTATGGGAGGAGGCACGTGGTAGTCTGCAGCCCTCCCCGGATGGGCAGAGGGGGTGGAGCAGAGACCGGGACGGCTCGGAAGAGTGGGGTAATTGGACAGGTACAACTGGGGAGAAAAAGGTGGCACCCCCCCCCCCCCCAAGAAGAAAAAATAAAGTTGAAATGAATGAATAAAATAAACAACTTAATAAGTAAGTATGACGCATGTACAATAAGAACAGGTTTCAGCTGGTAAAGTCAGCCATGCTGGGCGGCCGTCCTGCCCGGAGCTCTTCAGTACACCACATGGAGAAAGATATTGAACGGTACAGTAAAAGCATTTCTTGGTCGGCTGCCACCCGGTAATGGAGCTGGTAATAGCTTGCACTTAAACATACCTCTGATCCCTCAACACCTCCGGCTTATACATGAATGCATCATTCAGCGATCTGACCCGATACTAAACAGGCCGTCGGGCCCATCGTAACGCATGTGAGCGTGCGCGTGCACAAATCACGCTGTTCAAAATGGAAACCCTTTCACACCGAGACACACGCACGCGAGCATTTTTTTTAAAAATATATATGAAGACACGCCGTTGCACGCAGATGCGCATCCACACGTGCAGCAGTAATACTGTCAGCATCGGCAGCGCAGCCGCCCCCCCCGCCCCCCCCCGACACCGTGCGTCTGCCACCCTGTCATATAAACGTCTCCTCCAGCTCGCTGGCACCTCCCGAGGTGACGATGGATGCTGCCGCAGCGCTCATAAAGAAGGAGGCCGTGCCTTTGTAGTGTGTGTGTGTGTGTGTGTGTGTGTGTGTGTGTGTGTGTGTGTGTGTGTGAGAGAAAGAGATCGATTGTGTGTACATGTGCACGAGCACGTGTGCATGTGTACATGCGTACACGTGTGTGATTGTGTGTGCATGCGTACGTGTGTGTGTGTGTGTGTGTGTGTGTGTGTGTGTGTGTGTGTGTGTGTGTGTGTGTGTGTGTGTGTGCGCGCTGGTTTGTCTATATTCAGTGATTCTCAAACAGCTTACAGCAGTATGTCCGTGACTGGTATGCTAGCATGAGCCAGATGAAACGTTTCAGGGCCAGTTACTGGTCCAGCTAGACCGAGGGCTATTGTTACTGGTCCAGCTAGACACCAGCCTGAGGGTCATTATTACCTGGTCCAGCTAGACACCAGCCTGAGGGTCATTATTATCTTATTCTATTCTTTGTATAAGGTGACATCGCTCAGGCCAGTGTTGATCGTTACAATAAGTAACCAAGCATGTGTTACAATAAGTAACCAAGCCTGTGTTACAATAAGTAACCAACCCTGTGTTACAATAAGTAACCAAGCCTGTGTTACAATAAGTAACCAAGCCTGTGTTACAATAAGTAACCAACCCTGTGTTACGATAAGTAACCAAGCCTGTGTTACGATAAGTAACCAAGCCTGTGTTACGATAAGTAACCAACCCTGTGTTACGATAAGTAACCAAGCCTGTGTTACAATAAGTAACCAAGTCTGTGTTACAATACGTAACCAACCCTGTGTTACAATAAGTAACCAAGCCTGTGTTACAATAAGTAACCAACCCTGTGTTACAATAAGTAACCAAGCCTGTGTTACAATAAGTAACCAACCCTGTGTTACAATAAGTAACCAACCCTGTCTTACAATAAGTAACCAACCCTGTGTTACAATAGGTAACCAAGCCTGTGTTACAATAAGTAACCAACCGTGTTACGATAAGTAACCAAGCCTGTGTTACAATACGTAACCAAGCCTGTGTTACAATAAGTAACCAAGCCTGTGTTACAATAAGTAACCAACGCTGTGTTACAATAAGTAACCAAGCCTGTGTTACAATAAGTAACCAAGCCTGTGTTACGATAAGTAACCAAGCCTGTGTTACAATAAGTAACCAACGCTGTGTTACAATAAGTAACCAACCCTGTGTTACAATAAGTAACCAACCCTGTGTTACAATAAGTAACCAAGCCTGTGTTACAATACGTAACCAACCCTGTGTTACAATAAGTAACCAAGCCTGTGTTACAATAAGTAACCAACCCTGTGTTACAATAAGTAACCAAGCCTGTGTTACAATACGTAACCAAGCCTGTGTTACAATACGTAACCAACCCTGTGTTACAATAAGTAACCAAGCCTTTGTTACAATACGTAACCAAGCCTGTGTTACAATAAGTAACCAAGCCTGTGTTACAATACGTAACCAAGCCTGTGTTACAATAAGTAACCAAGCCTGTGTTACAATAAGTAACCAAGCCTGTGTTACAATACGTAACCAAGCCTGTGTTACAATAAGTAACCAAGCCTGAGTTACAATAAGTAACCAAGCCTGTGTTACAATAAGTAACCAAGCCTGTGTTACGATAAGTAACCAACCCTGTGTTTATGATAAGTAACCAAGCCTGTGTTACAATAAGTAACCAACCCTGTGTTACAACAAGTAACCAAGCATGTGTTACGATAAGTAACCAACCCTGTGTTACGATAAGTAACCAACCCTGTGTTACGATAAGTAACCAAGCCTGTGTTACAATAAGTAACCAAGCCTGTGTTTATGATAAGTAACCAAGCCTGTGTTACAATAAGTAACCAACCCTGTGTTACGATAAGTAACCAACCCTGTGTTTATGATAAGTAACCAAGCCTGTGTTACAATAAGTAACCAACCCTGTGTTACGATAAGTAACCAACCCTGTGTTACGATAAGTAACCAAGCATGTGTTACGATAAGTAACCAACCCTGTGTTACGATAAGTAACCAACCCTGTGTTACGATAAGTAACCAAGCCTGTGTTACAATAAGTAACCAAGTCTGTGTTACAATACGTAACCAACCCTGTGTTACAATAAGTAACCAAGCCTGTGTTACAATAAGTAACCAACCCTGTGTTACAATAAGTAACCAAGCCTGTGTTACAATACGTAACCAAGCCTGTGTTACAATACGTAACCAACCCTGTGTTACAATAAGTAACCAAGCCTTTGTTACAATACGTAACCAAGCCTGTGTTACAATAAGTAACCAAGCCTGTGTTACAATACGTAACCAAGCCTGTGTTACAATAAGTAACCAAGCCTGTGTTACAATAAGTAACCAAGCCTGTGTTACAATACGTAACCAAGCCTGTGTTACAATAAGTAACCAAGCCTGTGTTACAATAAGTAACCAAGCCTGTGTTACAATAAGTAACCAAGCCTGTGTTACGATAAGTAACCAACCCTGTGTTTATGATAAGTAACCAAGCCTGTGTTACAATAAGTAACCAACCCTGTGTTACAACAAGTAACCAAGCATGTGTTACGATAAGTAACCAACCCTGTGTTACGATAAGTAACCAACCCTGTGTTACGATAAGTAACCAAGCCTGTGTTACAATAAGTAACCAAGCCTGTGTTTATGATAAGTAACCAAGCCTGTGTTACAATAAGTAACCAACCCTGTGTTACGATAAGTAACCAACCCTGTGTTTATGATAAGTAACCAAGCCTGTGTTACAATAAGTAACCAACCCTGTGTTACGATAAGTAACCAACCCTGTGTTACGATAAGTAACCAAGCATGTGTTACGATAAGTAACCAACCCTGTGTTACGATAAGTAACCAACCCTGTGTTACGATAAGTAACCAAGCCTGTGTTACAATAAGTAACCAAGTCTGTGTTACAATACGTAACCAACCCTGTGTTACAATAAGTAACCAAGCCTGTGTTACAATAAGTAACCAACCCTGTGTTACAATAAGTAACCAAGCCTGTGTTACAATAAGTAACCAACCCTGTGTTACAATAAGTAACCAACCCTGTCTTACAATAAGTAACCAACCCTGTGTTACAATAAGTAACCAAGCCTGTGTTACAATACGTAACCAACCCTGTGTTACAATAAGTAACCAACCCTGTGTTACAATAAGTAACCAACCCTGTGTTACAATAGGTAACCAAGCCTGTGTTACAATAAGTAACCAACCCTGTGTTACGATAAGTAACCAACCCTGTGTTACAATAAGTAACCAAGCCTGTGTTACAATAAGTAACCAACCCTGTGTTACAATAAGTAACCAAGCCTGTGTTACAATAAGTAACCAACCCTGTGTTACAATAAGTAACCAACCCTGTCTTACAATAAGTAGCCAACCCTGTGTTACAATAGGTAACCAAGCCTGTGTTACAATAAGTAACCAACCCTGTGTTACAATAAGTAACCAACCCTGTGTTACGATAAGTAACCAACCCTGTGTTACAATAAGTAACCAACCCTGTGTTACAATAAGTAACCAAGCCTGTGTTACAATAAGTAACTGTATTTCTCGTTGTCCTGCTCATTGTCTCTGGCTCTCACTCCTGCAGAAACATGTTTTCAGCTATCAAAAAGCACAGCGGTCACACTTTTACTGTGCTGCCCACACACATGCTCGCTCTCTCCCTCTTTCACTCACTCACACACACACACACACACACACACACTCTCCCTTTCACTCTCACGCACTCACTCACACATGCTCACTCTCCCTCTTTTGCTCACACACACACACGTTCACTCTCTCCCTCTCTTTCACTCACACACACACACAGATGTTGCTGCACCAACATGTTTTCTTGATCTTTATCCTTCATGCTCTTTTTCACCCTCTGTGCAGTTCTGAACACACCACTCCCCCCTCCCCTCCCCCCGTCTCATCACTTTCACTCACACACACACATATTCTGCCTCTATTGTTCATTTCTCAACCTCTGACAAGTGCACACACAAACACACACAAACACACACACACACACACACACACACACACACACACACACACACACACACACACACACACACGGTGGCTACTCTCTTTTTCTACCTACCATCTTCTCTCTTTCTGTGTCCCCCCTCCCCCCCGAGGGGGGGGGGCGGTGTGGTTGGGCTGTGGGCTGTTAGCGTGGCTTGGCTGTGCCCACACACAGGGCTCTGACACACAAGGTGCACGGTTACCAGAGTCACTGCATAATCACAAGGGCCCTGGCATCGAACCTCCCAGGCACTACCGACTGGCCTGGTGCCTGTCTTGCCCTCCACCTCTCCTGTCTGTCCATCCGTCTTCACTTCGATCCCCCTGCAGTCACAAATATGCGGTGGCGGGCTGCCCAGCAGCTACTTGGTGGAGGCTAATACATTAGTGGTTCTGAGCTCCCATGGCTTTTATGTGTGTGTGTGTGTGTGTGTGTGTGTGTGTGTGTGTGTGTGTGTGTGTGTGTGTGTGTGTGTGTGTGTGTGTGCATACTGCACGTGAAGTTCAGAGTGCACAGCAGACACACACACCTGTGTTTACGGTGTGTGAAAGCCTGGCAAATGTGACTTAGCGAGGCGCTCCCAGGTCATGGAAATCTCATCATGTGACAAATGAGGGGACCCGTAAAAGCCCCGGCTTTTCAGCTACTTATGAAACAACAGAGCCGAAGGTATAAGGGGTGGAAAAAGAGGTGGGGGCGTGGGGGGGGATAAAGAGGGGCGTAATATACAAGACAGAACATCCCTCTATTGTGCCGATTGATCATTAAAGTCCAAACACACACACACACACACACACAGACACACACACACACGTGGGGCTGACTGCTCTGCCGCTGCAGGACACGGTTGCTAATGCCCCTCTGTGAAGCAGGACTTGAGCCTGGGAGCAGGGCCTTAAAGATGACAGATGTGGTGCGGTCTGTGATCCAGCTGTGCTCCGGTGCCGGGGTTTAGGAGCTAACTGGCACTGGAGCGGCGGCGTGCGGGTCTGCAGGACCGTCTATCTGAGTTCAGCCCGGTCCTGTCGCGGGCGAACGTGGAAAACGGCATTCTTGTGGGCTCGCTGGAGGTTGTATAGGGTGAAATCATCCTCCATTATGATCATTTTGGACTCGTACTTAAGGAAAGAATGGAGAGAGAGAGACATAATAATACCCAGTAACAATAACAACAACAATAATAATAATAATAAGCCGACCATCTTGTTTTCTCTTCTTGGATGAAGGCAGCAGGTTGTAAATATCCATTATCTTAAAAAGTTTAGTAGAACAACGATTTACAAGTACGAGAGGTTTTTATATGAGAAATAGGTATAGTTCCAGATCCCATGACTACCGCGAGACCCCCAGGTTGAGACCCCCCCCCCCAAAAAAACCCGAAGATACTCGTCCATTTACGTGAACCTGGAATACATTTTATCCATGGGTAAGGTCTGAGTTTCTGTTAGTTTACTGAGGACCACAGACAGTCGCCTGCTAGGCAGCGGGTCTGCGCTCCTGTATGAACTTATTATTATCATCATTATCATCATTATCATCATCATCATCATCATCATGATTATTATTATCATTATGATTATTATCATTATTATTATTATTATTCACTAATATGTCCTGGTACCATTCTGTGAGGCTCAGCACTTGTGTGGCATCTCTCTCTGGTATACCGCAAATCACGCCAAACACACGCACACACAAACACACACAAAATAAACACACACACACACACACACAAAATAAACACACACACACACAAAATAAACACACAAAATAAACACACACCCACAATAACAAACACACACACACACAAAATAAACACACACACACAATAACAAACACACACGCACACAATAACAAACACACACACACACCCAGAGTCCAATACGCAGCCATATATGCTTACACAAGATAAAAACACACACACACAGTCCAATAGTCCCCCATAAACACTTACACAAAATAACAAACACACACACACACATCCAGAGTCCAATACTCACTCCCCCATACATGCTTACACCAAATATCACACACACACACACACACACACACAGACTCAAATACTCCCGCATACACACATACACAAACATACAAACATACACACCAACAAACAGCAACCCCTAATACACACATAGACAAACTGGCAGACACACACACACACACACACACACACACACACACAATAACAAACACACACACACACAAAATAAACACACAAAATAAACACATACACACACAATAACAAACACACACACACAAAATAAACACACAAAATAAACACACACACACACACACACACAATAACAAACACACACACACACCCAGAGTCCAATACGCAGCCATATATGCTTACACAAGATAAAAACACACACACACACAGTCCAATAGTCCCCCATAAACACTTACACAAAATAACAAACACACACACACACATCCAGAGGCCAATACTCACTCCCCCATACATGCTTACACCAAATATCACACACACACACACACACAGACTCAAATACTCCCGCATACACACATACACAAACATACAAACATACACACCAACAAACAGCAACCCCTAATACACACATAGACAAACTGGCAGACACACACACACACACACACACACACACACACACACACACACACACACACACACACACACACACACACACACACAGAGTTTTCCTCAGTTTGAACTCGGATCAGAGTTTGGCTGCTGGGCCGAGCGTCATTTAGAGTCAGTAAGACGTGCAGTAAAACAAGCCCGCTGCGGTAGCTAGCCTGCCTGCCTGCGTGGGGGGGTGGGGGGGGGGTGGGGGGGTGGGGTACGTGAACAAGCAGCCGCAGGCAGAGGTGATTATACCCGGGGAGATGTGACGTGCCAGAGAGCACAGCTGAAACAGGGGCAAATGACCTCATAACGTGGAGCATCAGCTCAGTAAACAACTGACGGGGGCTCTTCTGGAAGCCAAACAAGCCGTTGATCTGTGGCTCTTTTACAGGGGCTTAGCACCATTATGGACAGCGTATGCCTTTCTCACCCCTCCTCCCTCCCTTCCTCCCACCCTCTGTTTGTTTCCATCACTCCCTCCATCCCAGCCCCGTGCCCCCCGTAACAAGCGGGCACGGTGTTTTGGGGGGCAACAAACCCAGCGGGGGGACCTGTGGGTTTTTAACAGGGCTTAGCGCCGCGGCCCTGCAGGGCCGGCGCTCCCTACTGACAGCTTTACTGCCGCTGATGGGAGGTGCCATGCCAGCCCCACGAGGGAGGCCCGCTCCACGGCGGGCGGCCATTGTAGGAGTCCGCCTTCATGAGTTTACCCAGCAAATCCGGCCAGCATTTACACACAGCCCTTCAGCATTTACCCACAGCCCTTCAACTTTACATACATACATACAGTTCTGCAGCATTTACCCACAGCCCTTCAACTTTACATACATACATGTAGCTCTTCAGCATTTACACACAGCCCTTCAACTTTACATACATACATACATACATACATACAGTTCTTCAGCATTTACACACAGCCCTTCAACTTTACATACATACATACAGTTCTTCAGCATTTACACACAGCCCTTCAACTTTACATACATACATACAGTTCTGCAGCATTTACACACAGCCCTTCAGCATTTACCCACAGCCCTTCAGCATTTACACACAGCCCTTCAACTTTACATACATACATACAGTTCTTCAGCATTTACCCACAGCCCTTCAACTTTACATACATACATGTAGCTCTTCAGCATTTACACACAGCCCTTCAACTTTACATACAGCTCTTCAGCATTTACACACAGCCCTTCAACTTTACATACATACATGTAGCTCTTCAGCATTTACACACAGCCCCTCAACTTTACATACATACATACAGTTCTGCAGCATTTACACACAGCTCTTCAGCTTTACATACAGCTCTTCAGCATTTACACACAGCCCTTCAACTTTACATACAGCCACAGCAGTCATTCTGCAAGCATTACATTATTTAAACGATACACTCTTGAAATCTCTATTTGTGTTTGCCTGTGTGTGTGTGTCTGTGGGTCTGTGTGTGTGTCTGTGGCTCTGTGTGGCTGTGTATGTCTATGTGTATTTGAGTGTCAGTGTATTTGTGTGTGTGTGTGTTTGGGTATTTGTGTTTTTCTATGTGTATTTGTGTATGTCTGTGTATTTGTGTGTGTCTGTGTTTGTGTATTAGTATGTCCATTTATTTCTGTCTCTGTATGTGTCTCTATTGTGTATTTGTGTCTATGTGTAATTGTGTGTGTCTGTGTATTTGTGTGTGTCTGTGAAATTGTGTGTCTTCGTGTGTGTCTGTGTATTTGTGTGCATCTATGTGTAATTTTGTGTTTCTATTTGTGTGCATCAATGTGTATTAGTGTGTGTCTATTTGTATTTGTGTGTGTCTATGTGTAATGTGTGTGTCTATATGTATTTGTGTGTATCTATTTGTATGTGTCTATGTGTATTTGTGCACGACTGTGTGTATTTGAATCTATGTGTAATGCGTGTATCTACGTGTATTTGTGTACGTCTGTGTATTTGTGTGTGTCTATGTGTATTAGTGTGCATCTGTGTATTTATGTACGTCTATGTGTACTTGTGTGTGTCTATGAGTAATGTGTGTCTATGTGTATTTGTGTACGTCTATGTGTATTTGTGTGTCTATGTGCATTAGTATGTGTCTGTTAATTTGCGTACGCCTGTGTATTTGTGTGTGTCTATATGTAT